>NC_063189.1:44113915-44258915 GCF_017589495.1 Alosa alosa | reverse complement strand
TTCACGTACACACACACACACACACACACACACACACACACACACACACACACACACACACACACACACACACATACACGCACACACATACACACACCAAAGCCAAAGGCGTGCACAGATCATTGGAAGTGACATGGCGAATTTGTGGCAATTTGTAGTAAATCTCCCTTTAATGATACCGTTTCATTTTGCACCAAATCAGACTTGAGTGCATGTAAAATGGAGGAGGCTATTTAAGATGTAGCATTAGGCCGATGTCGGAGTGGATGTGTGTGAGTGAGGGTGAGATTGGGACTGCCAGCTCTCTTTCTCTCTCTCTCTCTCTCTCTCTCTCTCTCCTCTCTCCTCCTCCCTAGTGGCCACACTGCTCTCCCTCTCTCTCTCTCCTCTCTCTTGTCGTTTGCTTCTGCTTCGCTCCTCATGTATGGAAATGGAAATCCATCATGCCCTTTACACATCCGCTTGCTCCAAGGGGCACAGCAATCTACATATCCCCCCCAGCCCCCCCAGCCCCTCCACGTAATCAATTTGCCTCCAACGGAGCGAGGGAGAGCTGGGTGGCAAACGACACGAAAAGCAATCTTTATCTGGCGCTTACAACCCCCCACCAGTCCTCTGCTATTTATTCCATTTTTTTCCTCCCTTGCTCCCTCTCTCTCCCTCTCACTTTCTCTCTCTCTCTCTCTCTCTCTCTCTCCTCTCTCTCTCTCTCTCTCTCTCTCTCTCGCTCTGTGACACACACACACACACACACACACACACACACACACACACACACTGCTCTCTCTCCTCCCTTTCCTTTCATCTCTTGCTGTCACACCTTTGGTAATGATGGAGCGGGAGAGTTAGAGAGACAGTGGAAAAGAGCTTTTGAGGAGAACTGGTAATGAATGTCATGATGAGGCTCTGCTCACGATAATAGTTCTCCTCAATCTACACATGGCATGTAGTGTCAGTGTAGTCCTCTCTCAGGTCATCTGGGCACAGTGCTTGGCATGGCATGCTTACACGTCAGGAACGGCTTGTTGTCACAGGGCAGAAAATCCTGTCAAAGGATCCTGCTCTCCTCTCTCCCTATTTTGTCCAAACATGTCTCCTCTTTCCTGGACATCGGTACCTGTGTCAAACAGGGATCTTTAGTACTGTCCCTTTTATTTACCTTCCTTTTGAGGCTCACACACTTTCTCTTCTTGCTTTGTTGCATCTTTCCAAACCGCTTCCTGTGGTGTGACAAAGCCTTTTTGTTGCTGAGGTGCAGTCGCTTCAGTATTCCTCCAGACGGCTACACACGTGCGACAGCCAGCAAACAAACTCCTGCCGCCACTTCACTCCTGCCCCTCATTTATCCATCCATCTTTTCATCTCTGTCTCTCTCTCTCTCTCTCTACTCAGCCCCCTCCATCCTCCCCTCCCCTCCTGTCTCTGTCACCTTGCTGTCACGTTGACACCTGGGCCTCGGCACTGGGGCGCCTTGTTTTCCTCACCACTGACAAGGTGCCTGTCTCCCCCTAACAAGTCACAACAGCTCCCATTGTTCCGCTAGAGATGGGTGGATAATTAGAGAACGGTCGAATAAAGGCCTGAAGAGATTCACATGTTTACAGATCAAAAAGAAAAGAAAATAAGACCACACCCTTGTGTGGCTGTATGGTGACCTCCACCATTGCACTGCACTGTTCTCTGGGCGTTACCTTTGTCCCTCTGAGCTGCATGCTGATTGGCTAATGGCTGCTAACAGGAAGCATTATTCCCCTGGGGGACTGAAGGCGGGCGGCCATAGCTTGCTTGTGGGGTTGGGGTTGGGGTAGTGACTAAGGCCGACGAGATATGTGGTGGCCCGCCGGCGGATTTATGATGCTGGGGGAGTGCGTTTATTATCTCACAAACAGCCTTGCCGCCTCCGATGGGGCAATTTATCCCCTCTCAAGGCCCGGCCCTGATTTGTGTTGTCTCTTTCTCTTGCTTTCTCTCACTCGCACTCGTTTACGCCCTCACTCACTCTCCATCGCGTCCACTCTCGTGCGCTATCTCTCCGTCCTCTCCTGGACGCCCAAATCAATCATGCTGACTGCGGGAGGAGGGGGTGGGGACGGGGGCCCTATTACCTGAGTGGAGGGGTGGGGCTCGCTGTTGAACCCACCCTCACCTGTCATCCATTACTTTTGGGAGGGGGTCTATCTCTTCCTGCATCATCCGCTGGCTGCCAACGCGCCCAGTAGACTACACATAACAGACAGACACAGATGTTTGTGCCAGCCCCTGTTTTTATCTCCTGCCATGTTTTACCATCATCCTCCCCTCCTGTTTCTGAGGGATCTGACAGGGCTTCTCAGTGCCTCACCCTCTCCTAGAAGTTCTCTAAAATCTACAGATGACCTGTGCCGTGGCCGAGCATGGTCAGAACATTCCCGACTAGTTGCTCTGCCCGTCCTCATCCTCGCTTCACCCTGCTCACACACTCGGAATAAAAGGACATGGAACGGTGCTGGGGAATAAGAGCCCAGGCAGATTTGATTGGGTTTCTGCATGTTGCCAGGTCCATCTCCTGCGTGTAGGGCGGTGAGCACTGGACGCAGAGTGAACATGACAAGAGTGGATGCTCCTACTGTCACTGCCAGCAGCACACTCATCATCACCAACACTCATGTACCACACGGCCCAGCAGCGTCCAGACAATGATGGGGACACAGAAAGAGAGAGGGGGCGGGGCACTGAGAGAGATAGATTGAGAAAAAGATGGAGCGAGTTAGATGGATAGAAGGATAGAAAGAGAGTGACATCTACCCATACAGGCAGAGAAAGAAAAAGGATGACTGAAAAACTAGGTTTGAAGAGGAAGATTGCATACATGCATATGTGTGTGCGTGTGTGTGTTAGTATGCCAAACACACACACACACACACACACACACACACACACACACACACACACACACACACTGGCAGAAGGGAGGAGAAAGGGGTGTGTGGGATTAATGTTTCCGAGAGAGATCTAATTTGATATGTCTCTCCTTGTTGTTGGTAGATGCTTTAGCAGGCACGTTTAATATTTTCTGGCCACTAATCAGTCATTGTCAATCTGCCACGTCGACGAGACTTTGATTCAATGTAGCCCCCACCCTGGCCAGACTCAAGAGAGAGTACACCCCCTCGCACCACACACACACACACACACACACACACACACACACACACACACACACACACACACACACTACCATGCTATTCCTCCTTCTCTGGCTCTCCTCTTCCCTCTCCGCCTCTTTAATACAATGTTTACAAGCCTGCGCATTGTCTTCAACATATTTCAAAGTCCTAAGTGCCCGAGGCGTTTCACTGACAAATCAAATAACAGCAAAATAATTTATTTCCCTCTGCTGTTGCCTAACTGCATGGGAGAAGGGAGGAGGCAGAGAGAGGGAGAGAGAGAGAGAGAGAGAGACAGAAAAGAAAGGGGGCAAGACAGAGTGCATCCATGAGAATGATTGCTTCAATAAAAAAATTATATCCCAAATCTGCTTAGCAGTCGTACTTTTGGACAGTAATTGTTTCAAATACAGCATGGCCTGGGGGTGCCTGGATTGAGTGGCATAGGGGAGGCAGGGAGGAGAGAGGGTCAGTGCATGTCCACACGATTAAAACTGTGATTTGTGCTGCTTTGTTAGCTTGTCGCTTCTGTGCTCAGTCAGATGTCGCCCAATTCCAGACAGCGGCTGATGCCGTTGAGGAAAAACGTGTCTGGCACAGAACAAAGAAATGCAATGAACGAAAGAGAGAGAGAGAGAGAGAGAGAGAGAGAGAGAAGATGACTGGAGGAGAGTCAGTGACAGAATGAAGAGAGTGAGAGAAATAAAAAAAAAGAAAGAAAGAAAGGGATAGAGAGATAGAGAAAGAGGGAGAGAGAGAGAGAGAGACCTTGAAATGGCAAACATCAAAGAGTAAGTCCTTCATGTTCATCTGAAACGGCCACACTGAGGCACTTGGTGACACGCTGGTCAGAATAACGAACACCTCAGTGCCAAGCATCCTCTAACTTCTCAGCTCACACAGCGGCCCTTTTGAACTCGTCCTCTGTCCCTCATTTTAAATCTTCCTTTGTCTCCCTCTTCTCCTTTCAGTAAGAACCCACAACACAAGGACAACGCCACACCGGGCACGCCCAAGGTAAGCTGACCATCCTTCCGCCATTTTGGAGCCATCAAACTGAATCAAATGTTTTAGCGCTGCTTTAATGGGAAGGCAAAGGGGCATTGTCTCATTAGGGGAGGGAAGGAAGGAAGCTATGGCTTTAACTTGACTGACACATGAGTGTCTGAATTAAAAACTCGCTCAAAATGGTACTTTATTTCCTTCTGTAACTCACTTTGCTGAAAAACGACACGATGAAATGCTTCCTGCTGGAGTCCATTTCACAGGGCAGGGGTGGGGGGTGGGGGGAGGTTTGATCGTGAGAGGCTACGCAGTGCCACTGTGTGCGGTTTCATCTTCTGCTCCAATCTAATTAGCCAGAAGCAGCGGCCATTCTCCCCCCGTGTCACACGCCAGGGCCAGTTCTCAGTCTCTGGGGCCTCTTCATGTGAAGAGCTGGAATGCAGAAAACTTTTAGGGAGTATCAGTCACAGAACTGTACCTCCAACTGTAATAAAATGGACATGAATGAATCGAATCTTCAAAACTGTAAGGTTCTGCCGAGGATCAAAGCGAGCCCAAAATCTTAAAATTGACAGAGAATGACAGACATAGACTGGTATCAGTCTAAGCTCTTGATTTGCAGTATGACATTTACCTGAAAGATGTGATATTAGATATGTATCTCTTACCCAGGTGAGCTGTAGCTTTAGTGCAGAGCAGCGCTGTGGGCTACGGAGCCATTCCTCAACCAGGAAGTTAGAGTAATGATTCACTCACAAGAGAGAAGTGCTGAGGGCATGTGGAAAGAAAGCTGGCATTTTAGCTGGCATAACACCAAGTATGCAGATGGCATTGGCACAGAGGAGGAGATTGATGCCCCCGTGTCCGTTAAAAAGTGTGACTCACTGGTGACATGTGCCCATTTTAGCGGAGTGATTTTTTTTTTGTCTCGCACCAAATGGCACCCCCTTAAAATTCAGTGAGCTCTTCTGTAGCCCCCCTGTCTCTGCTGTCTTCCCTGATGACATGCTTCAGGTTAACGTGACAACCACGGAACACTGAACACAGCACGGCAAGCACTCAACAGAGCGGGTATTTTTAGGGAGAGAGGCCTACTCAGCTCATTATTCCAAGCATGCAGGGGAGACCAGTGCATGTGATTATAGCAAGCCCTCTATCTCATTTGGGGAAACAGGAAGTACTCAGAGGAATGGCTGGGGAGGGGAAGGATAGAGAGAAAGAGAGAGAAAGACAAGGAAATGAAGAGGGAGAGATAGATGGAAAGAGAGAGAGAGAGAGATGGAGAGAAAGAGAGAGACAGAGACAGAGAGAGTGAATGGGCCTAGGTGAGGTAGCCAGTCATCTCAGACGTGACTGAGCATTCCACTGCCGGCGTTTAGTATTCCGACCGAACGTGTGGATAATGAAGAGTTGTCGGGATCACGGCGGGCCCCTGCCGCCGCGACGCCCTCAGCAGCGCCACTCGCATCCGGACGGCTGTGCCGCTTCTAATGGGGATTAACCCAGCCCGCCCTCAGCCTGTTAGCAACGCCGTCTTCGCCGCCTATTGCCATGGCGACTCCATGCCAGCCGGCGTGACTCTTAATCCGCCGAGGTCAGAGGGCAGCGGGTGCCCGCGCCAGCATTTCCACGCCGGCCGTGGCTCTTGCACTTCTGCCGAGGTGGCATGGAACGGCAGTCGTCACGCGCCATGACTTAGAGAAGCGCTACGCGCAAAAACAGGAATTAAGAGTTTCTCTCATCAACTGCCCTGATTCTGTATTGGACAAGTGTGAGTGTTACAAAGCCCCTAGCATTGCGCGCACACACACACATACACACACACACACACACACACACACACACACACACACACACACACACACACACACACACACACACACACACACACACATGCACACACACACACAGTAATAATCAGTTATTATAATACGCCATATATCATGGGCCAACAAGACATAAAAACAGCTTGATTCCTCAAGCAATTTCATTCTCTAAACAGACTTGGCAACACAGACAGACACAACACACACACACCACACACAACACACACACACACACACACACACAACACACACAGACACACACACACACACACACACACACACACACACACACACACACACACACACAGACCACACAGTGGTCCCAAAGCACCAAAACACTGTGAGCGCACAAATAAATAGTTCCCTGACCTTGCAATTCAAAAGCATAAGAAGCCATGCATAATGTCTTATTTACTGTCCCTGCTGAGAGGGTCTGCCATTTTTCACATATTAATATTAGATTACAGTTGTCAGCCACCACAGCCCCTGCCCCTACTCTCTCTTTGATTAATTGGAGCAGATTGTAAATACAAATATTTTATAGCAGCCTCATAAAAAGCTGCACAGAGATCAAGACTCCCAGTAAAGTAAGCAGTATTTCCCCCCTTCCCCCTCCATCCCTAATTCATTTCAGAAATTAAGTCAATTACGTTTTCCCAGGGACAGGCCCGTAATGTCCTTTGAGGCACACAGGCAGGTTTATGGATGACCAGCGTGTCTAGTTCTGCTGCCTGCTGTCCTTTCGCCCCCCTTAACTCTGACACTGGCTCCTTTTGCTCATATACGCAGCTCATAAGCACGCTAACCTCGGTGCTTATGTCGCGTCAGCCATAAGATCAGACACAATCTATAGCATCACGTATGGGCTGAGGTCATGATAATGATTCACTGTCAACTCTCTGGGCCTAAGTATTGACCATAGTGTCCTCCTATGCTTCCAGGCTATCCTTTTTCATAGACTTATATTCCAGGTTTAAGTTTATGCAGTGAAAGTGCTGAAGTTAAATGAAATTAGTATGTATTTAAGTGCATGCCTGAGTTACTTTTGGTGCACAGCTAGCTTCCGTGAGCAGTGCACTCACCTACTGGCGTCTTAACCTTTTCTCTCTACAGTCGCTCCTATTGTCCGTGCACATCAAACGCGAGGGCGAGTCTCCTGTCGTGTCCCCACTCTCATCGGACGACGCTCACCACTCCGACAGATACCAGGTGAGACAGGACAGGGCCACTGCTGGACAGAGAAAAAAACCTGACTGACACAGAAGGACCAAAGGACACGTGTGAAACAGACAAAGAGTACAAATTGTATAAACAGACACAAGCACATTAAGATCCCAAGATTAAATAGGTTTTACTGAAAATGGCTTTGTCCATCAGCCTTGCTGTGTATGTGTGATGCATATCACCTAAATGACAGTGTGACTGTGAGTGAGAGCATCAGATAGAACTGTGTGTGCACCTGTGTGTGACTGTGTGTGTGTGTGTGTGCGTGTGTGTGTGTGTGTGTGTGTGTGTGTGTGTGTGTTTGTTCAGCCCATCTCCCTTCTCCATCTCTTCCTGGCTGGGTGTACAGGCTGGATGTGTTAATACAGGCTCCCCTCATCTTCAGCATCAGCCCCCCCCCACATCTCCAGCCCAGATTTACCCAGGCCGGGGCGCGTATGTCCCGCTCTGATATGTAATCATCCATAGTTTAACCCCGGGCTAATCTCACCCGCGCCCCTGAGCCCAGGATATCATCTCCGGGGCTCAGTGTCCTTGACAGTGTGCCTCCCCTTCCTGCTGGATGTCCATGGCGACAGGGCCGTGTTCCACTTCCTCCTCCTCCAATCTGTAGCCAGATTGATCTTTTTCTTCAGGGGGGAAAAAAGTCTCGAGTCGACAATGAAGCAAAAAATGGATGTTTGAATTGGTGCTGAAGTGATGCTATGGCAGGAGCGCCCGATGCCAGAAATCTTGATTCATTTAAGTGTATTAAGTTCAACTCAATAGCCAAAAAATGTTCGTTAAACACAGCTTTTAAAGGCAGCACTTTAGGCAAAAGTCCTCATTAACATCGGCGCATTAAAGGTTTTCCTACAAATGATTAAGTCAATGATACATTCTCCCCCACAGCATCCCCGCCTTCTCCCGGCTTTATCCATCATTAGTGAATCATGCAGCATCATTAACGCAGTGTATCAGCATAACATAGGACGGATGTAAATGTGCATGACTCAAGTGTTTCTCATAAGAAGCTGTCAATGATGGATGATCTACGGGGACCTCTGGGGTGGTTTGAACTGGTGCCCATGGTGCTTGTGTCAGAAAGTGGCATCTATCGGCCTGGCAGGCCCTGCTGGAGTCAGCAGTACATACATCCTGTTTAATAGAGCTAAATGATGATGGCCAGACAGGTTAAATTAGCTCTTAAATTACTATACAGTATAAATGGAGATATCCAGGCGAGATGATAACTGTTCAGAGAACATTTGTCAGGACGTGCTGTTGATCCTGGAGGTCTGTGCAAAAGTGGAAACCACTAGAAACTGGAAACCACTAGTTTGCCTGTTATAAAATAAATTAGGCTACCATTGCTTATTGCAAGTCTGTTGCAATCTGTCTGTAATCAGTCATCTATAAATTGAAAACACCTCATTGAAATAAATGTCAATAAATGTCAATAATATATATATTACATACATACTTTGTTGATTCTAAAAAATATTTAGCCACTACTTTTTTATGTTATAGTGGTAAAACCTCAGCCTTTAGGTCTTGCAGTGTGTGCAGCAACAACGTATTGCTGCGCCCTAATGGCCAAATGTGGAACTACATAATTTTACGTCTCCTGAACTTTCACTTTGCGCGGTTGTCACGTGACCAGAATCAACATGGCGTCTACAGCGCGATGAGCCCGTACTTTGAACTGGGACTAAAATGTTCAATCCCTTTGCATCCTTCTTAAATATTTATTTAAGTCCATGTTTTAAGATTCATTGAAGCATCGCCTGGTTCATATGAGCTTCTTTAACACGTGAGTTTGGCGACTTTTGGAGCTTTTTTTAATGAGTGGAACAATCTTGTAATGGAAGAGGAGATACAGACCAATGGGAAACGAGAAGTAGGTTTTTGTTTACAGTCAGGCTGGAGGCTGTGGATTGCATTTGACAATCCAATATAATCCAGAAGTACATCTCTAATATATTGCTAATAATCGTAATACATGCAACACATACTAACTCCTGCATATTTTCTGTGTTTCCTTTTTCCCTGCTCACAGACATTTTTACGGGTTCGGGCAAACAGACAAACACGATTGAATGGTATGTATACATTGCTGTTGTTCTTGAACAATTCCTCCTCTCCCAGTAGTATTAGTGAGCAGTGGACTTGTGTTTGATAGGGTTTTAACTGATAGAAGGGGGGGAATCCTATTATTCAGTAACAACCCATTTATTTACTTACCCTACCCTAGCCTAGCATGTTTCATATTAATCAATACACCTGTTGTTACACAAACACCACATGCATCCTCAAATATGTGGATTCATTTTTATTTATTTAAAATGTATTTAATTTATTTTTATTTTATTATTCATATTAATTCAGTCGGCCTGTCAAAAAGTACCTGTATTAATAGTTGCAGGCTAAGCATACTATTTCTCATGCATTCCGTCTGAACTGCTGGGGTCATGCCTGTCCTGTTTTTTGGGATCATAACATCACACACTGATGATTATCCACTTTGGACCCCTAGACATTGAAAACTTCTTTGCTGCAGTGTAGTGCATTATGTTGGCCCAGTGGTATTTCATCTGTGCTCATCTGAGGATGGCAGAGTGGAGACACAGGGGGCTGGTCTTGGATGCTCCATCTCCCATGTTTAATCACTGAGACGTTTGGGGGTCTGAGTGTAACCTAGGACACGCTTAAAGTAGAGCTGGTTATGGCAATGCTGTCCTTGATGTAGGGATAGGGATGCAGCCGTCTCTGGCCTAGAGGGAAAGTGAGGTCGGGTCTTTGTGAGGCTTGACTGAAGCTGTGGACTTCACACATCTCACTGTGGATAAGCCTGACCCTCATCAGTTGGCTCTCACTGCCGACTGTAATTTTGCCCAAAGCAGTGCTGGTCATTGCACTGTCTGCAAATGGCAGTCTATGCCTATTCAGTCAGTCATACCTAGAAGTAATCACTCCTTGATTTTAAACTCGTGCTCTTTAAATAGTAAGAACATGGTGAAGTCCCTCTCTGTTTGCCATGCCCTTTTGTCTGTGGCGCCTGCATGAGCAGAGGATCTCTTTAACCCTTGACTTCTTGATATGTCAACAGTCGATGTCCACTGCTGGTGCAGGCGCTCAGGCAAGGAATGTGTCAAAAGCCCCCCAAACCCAGTGCCCAGCGGTGTGCCCCTAGCCCCTTGCTGCCTACGCCACGGTAAGAGTCCCCCCTCCCCTCTACGCCTCCACTTCTGTCTGGCCATAGATTGTAGTTTGGTGCCCTCCATCAGGCAGTGGACCTTGTGATGGGAGCGGGGTGTGCAGGCTTTGTTTGAACCCCACGGCCCTCGGGTTGTAATGTGTATTAGCGCTCGTCTGAAACCGCTGTGATCTCTGGGAGAGGGGCTGCGTGCGTGGAAAAACTCCTGCCGTGCCTAATTAATCTGCCTCCCTCTCTACCCCCTCCGTTTAACGACGCCCTCCTCCATTACCGTCACCGTTGCCTGGGAGAGATTATGAGCCGTTGTGTCCTCTCCAACCCCCCTGCCTCGTGCCCCCACCTCGCTCTCCCTCCCTCGTCAGCCAGAAGTTATGGCATATCTTCTCCCTCGCCCCAGTCCCCCTTGGCTCCTTCTCGCAATCACGGCCACCTAAAAATTAATGTCCCCGCACGCCATTTGCAGTTAAGAAAAGGCGACACAGACTTACGGCGCAATAGGCGCTGTTATGCTGTGTTAAATTTCTAATTACGTGCGTGGGGCGGGGAGGGACGACGGGCAGAGGGTGACGAGACCATGCCCATCTCAGCACCGAGGCACACGCAATGAGCGCATCCCTGAGAAACGCTGCAGCATTGTTGTGTTGGGTCCCGTTAACGGCACCCTAATACGTCAAGGTTGTAATGCCTCCTTGATGGCCATTTTGTTTTTGTTTTTTTCTTGTTACATGATACCACTGGCCAGTGTTGCTCTTATAGTTAGTCTGCCGCTGTGTCTTATGCGTGTCTTTGGTACCAGACATAGGACAAGTGCCTCGCTATGTTTGTGTAAGTAAAGCCTTAGGCAGTGGACCCAGCCCTAACTAATGAGTATCACAGAGGCAAGGATTTTTGCCATTTTATGGATGCCAGGGGCATTGAATGTTCCTTCTCAGCCAAAGCAATGTGGCGGCCCAGTGTCTCCTCTCCATGTCCTTCTCCTCATATTAACAAAGGCCGACCCCAGGCATGTCAGATGAAATCTGCCGCTTCAAAACATTAAGCCACCCCTCGGTGACACATGACATGCTGTTTGTCAACTTTGTTTTGTTCTCATTAGCTCAGATTAATTGCGAGCCAACCAAAGAGCCTAATTATTCTACCCTGGTTTCTCAAAGTCTATGTGAACTTTCAATCACTCACTTTGGATGCGTGTATGTACACTATGCATGTACATGGATGTACGTACGTACGTATGTATGTATGTATGTTGATTCAGGTCTTTTGACAGTGCTGTGTGTTGTGTGTTGCAGCGCGGATTGGGAAGATGAAGCGCCGGAAGCCTGAGGATGGACAGGTATGTCCACTGTGCAGCGCCCCGCTGGCAGGGACAGAGGAGGAGATGAGTAGGCATGTGGAGCAGTGTCTGTTTAAGGTAGCCTCCCGCTCCGACACTCACTCGCTTGCTCGCTCCTGCACCAGCCGTCATCCTGGCCCCACCTCAGTCCCACCCCCACCCCCAACCCCACACTAGCCCCTACCTCCTCTCACGCACACACCCTCTCGGTGTGCTCCTTCCCCTGGACATCAGCATCCAGCTGCTTCAGTAGGCCTTAGTGTCCTCATGCACCAGTATTAGATGCTGGGGCCGCTTTCGTTAGCACTTAGCCACTGCTAACCGACTAGCACTGCTCCTGGAGTACTATTACCCAGGCCCTATAACAAAAACCTGTAGAGATGAAGTTGAACGGCAGAGTTTTCACCTGCCTCTCATGTCCAGGGGAAGGAAGGAGTTTATGTAGCTCACTGGGATCTCTGATGAAAGGGTGCCTTCTGTTCACGTTAGTTGATTTCAGCTCCCTCTGATCCATCCAGACATATCCTCTCAGTGATGGTCATAAGGCCATTGGACATTGAATGTAATGAAAACCTATGCTTCTGCTACCGTGTGGGTCAGGTGGCAGTCTAGTTGACTTGAGTAGACACTAGTTCCTTTCTCTCTAACACCTTCATTAGTAGTAGGTGTGACTAACAGCACTGCTGCACTCCTTGGTGATGGGTTTTTCACTCCATGTGATTTAAATATTGTCAGAGAAGTGATTTGTTTTTTAGTTCAATTTCTCATTGTTGATATTTGGCTCTAGTAGAGGTTGTTGGTGTAGGACTCATGAAAGGTTTCAGGCGTAAAAGTCAGTACAGAAGGTGTCACTACGGTTGTGCTCTAACGTTTTGTTCTTCCTCAGAGGGAAGGAGTGTGCGGCCCCGAGGACGACTCCGCCGACGCCGACGGAGAGAACGGAACCCGCTTCGAGGAGTACGAGTGGTGTGGCCAGAAGAGGGTCCGAGCCACCACCCTGCTGGAGGGCGGCTTCCGAGGTACGGCCCACCGGTGCTAAACACAGCGTATTAGCCGGTTGTGACTAATGTATCCTTACAGGGAAGCTACACCAGGCATGTAACTGAAGTGTTCCGTAACTGAATCCATTTTAGATGAATGGTCTATTTTTTTCGAATGTATGCGCCGCTATCACGTCTGGTGTAGCTACTTCCATTGATTATAGTGGAAGCTAATTGTTGCCGCGGACGCTTCAGTTACGCGCCTGGTGTAGCTTCCCTGTTAGCCCTAATCAGAATAGGATGTTGACTAGAAATTTTGCTTATTGAAGGTTTGAAATATAGTGAATGCGAGCGTTGACACAGGACTCTAAATGAATACACTCGTGGTAGAATAAAACAAAGTAGAAATGTTTGCATTCTGTGAAGCATAGTTGTTATGGTTTGTCAACCCGTGAGGGACACCATTAATCTCCCTTGTGTAGTTTGCCAAATGAATCCACCATCCCACCACCCAAGAGAGAGCGATTATTTTTTTCCCCCCTCAAAACTCTTATCTTCATGCTGAGGCCTCGAACATTCGATCGCCATAAAGAGCTAATTTACAAAGCCCAGAAAAAAGGCCTGTTTTTACTGTCTCTTTCTAAGACCCGGGCCAGACAGAAAAACAAGCCCCAGATCAATTCTGGCTCGGAGCTAAACTCCGTCGGCGCAGAAACCGCCCGGCCCTTGATCTAATGAGCAGAAAGATCTCTTCTGCACTCCTGTGATGTGGCAGACAGGGAGCGCTGGAAAGGGGACACGGAGGGGGGGATGGTGCGGATGGGGGTGTTGGGGGCAGCATGCCTGGCCGGAGGGGAGGCACTTGAAAGGCCCCCAAGAAAGCTCAGAAGGTGGATTTAGGCTTGAAGTGTTCAGCTGAAGTCCTCCAGTGTTCAAACGGCCAACGCTAAGAGGAACCCCACCAGCCGAGAGAGAGAGAGAGAGAGAGAGGTTAGCTAGAAAGAAAGACCGAGAGAGAGCGAGAGAGGGAGGAGAAGAGAAGAGAAGGAGTTTAGCTGTCTTGAGAGAGAGAGAGAGGAGAAGAGAAGGAGGTTAGCTGTTGAGAGAGAGGGAGAGGGAGATCGGAGGGCATCAATGGGATAAGAGGCCTATCCTCTGTGAACTAGCCGTCTCCCTCTCCCCTCCTACCTCCCTTTGAGTACAGGGAAGAAAGCCAGGCAGGAAACACTTTCAACTGCACACGAGTGTTGGTGGGGGTGGGGGGTTGATGGATGAGGCCGAAACAATGTGAAGAGGATCAGGTTTGTGCTTGGAGGATTGGAGAAAGGGGGTGTGGGGGGTGTGTGTGTGTGTGCTTTCTGTCTATGGCTTAAGGAAGCCGCTGTGTCGATGAGAAGATTGAGATGGCAGACACAGAGAAGGGAGATCCTCCGAGAAGGAGCATGAAGATTTAGGCCAGTGGAGATGGCACAAGGGGATAAGCGCTCAGAGAGAGAAAAGAACACACACACACACACCAACACACACAGACACAAACACTCGAGGCTTCAAAGAGAGTTGGTGTTTGGTGTCTGGTCCCCCCCCCACACACACACACACAAACAGCAGGATCCCAGCACAGGGAACTGCAAATGCCACCCTGATTGGGTGAACTTTGACACCCGGCAGGAGTCTTAAGGGTGGAAGCCAGATGGGGCAGATAAGTGCTGTGCCAGCGGGGTACCAGTTGGCGGTCGGCACCCGCTGGTGCCGTTTCACATGGCACGTGGGCTTGACAGTGGCATTTGTCTCTGTGCATCTGCGCCAGACGGATGACAGCGGTGCTTAGACACATGTAAATCGCCACGCCATTGCCGGTCAGAGACGGCATGCGTAGAACAGAGGGTCGCCATGTATAATGCATGTCAAGGTTAGCATTTACGCACTCAGGTTGGAGGAGCCCCCTTTGATAATAACATCATTTACATGAGGCTGTGCCCTCACTCGCCTTGTCAGATTCTCTGGGCGTGCGTGCCTGTGCGCCACACAGACAGCAAGTATGCCGAGATGGACACATGCATATTATTCTTCAGCTCAGTGTCACTGGTAGACAGGTCACCTGTAGCCACTCTGGGCACACACACACACACACACACATATATACACACACAGGGTTATTGATCTTGTCTGGGCTGACAGAGGGAGGAGTAAGACCTTCCCCTCCCTGAGGGTGGCTGCCAGTGAGCGCGTGCAGTGGCGTGCATAATGTGACTGAAAGGCAGTTAGAGTGGCGCTGACCTTTTCAGCCCAGATTAGATTGGCCTGCCAAGACTGGTTAGCGCCAGGCACGCAGCACCGGTCACATGACCTCCCAGGTAAACCCGCCACCCCCCAAACCACATCCTGGAGAGGGGCTCATGGGATGCCAGGGGTGTGGTCTCATTCGCTCATTTTGATTTGAGGTGGCTTTTGATGGGGCTACTTTTGAGGCTCAGAGAGACTGGGGGGGATAGATGCCCCTGTGGTCACTGCCTCTGACTCTGTTCCTGGCCAGAGGACCAATCAGTGGTCTGCAGCTCCACCTCGCCTCCCCCTTGGCCCCAGCCATGCATTACTAACTGCTCGTAGGATCCATCGCCTGATCAATTGATTGGATTAACAGTGATTTTTTTTTTTTTTTTTTTTTTTTTTTGTCCCCCCCCCCCCTCCTCCTGGCCTGCCACATCTTGGCCAGGCTTGGCCACCATTAGTGGTCGGGACAATCTTATTTATTTGTGTTTTTCCCGGCCTCATGTCTCCACACCCCGTAGTGGATTAATGAAATGCTGGGAATCGTTTACAGTTTATCGCCTTTTTGACCTGGCCCGACTCCCCTCCCCCAACCACCAGGCGCCCTGTCTAGCCCTCCGTACGCCGGAAACAAACACCAGGGTAGGCCATGGTGGTGCCACACAGGTCATCGTTTAAAACACCAGGGTAGGCCATGGTGGTGCCACACAGGTCTGCTTGCCAACTCCTGTTGTGGGTGTTTTTGGTTCGCAATCTGACAGAGGTGCCCGAGCGGAGCCTGGCCAGCCTGACCCTCGAGCGGCCCATCAGGCTGGTTTAGCGTGAGGTGTTGTGGTGGGCGGGCAGCCAGCCGGCCGGCTGTCTAAGGGCTCAGGAGTGCTCGGGGCTAACGGCCAGTGAAATGGCCCTGATTTATGTGGCGCGGCTATTGAGCACATATGCCACCACAGCCACAGGGACCGAATAAAACTTAAAAGGTCCCTTTTATTTGATCACTAAAACCATCGGCGCATTGTAAAAAGGGTTAGCATTTTGTGGCGCATTTTATCTCTGCGCACAAAAGCAGGGATGCTTTTTTTGCTCTGCCTTCAGTCTGCCAAGCCCAGGAGACACACATACTGACCTACCACACACACATACACTTATATTCCCTCACACACATGCTTGACACACAGCTGTCTCACGTCAGTCTACTACATACAAGCTTAGAACAGGTGTGAAGCAGCTGCTCCATCTCTCGGTCTCTTACACACACACACACACACACACACACACACACACACACTCAGACACACACACTTGGATGGACATCCTCTCCATCCCTCACACTAAAAGGTCAAGACAGGGGAGAAACTGGTTAAACTGGCTCCCGCTACACTTAAAACCAACCTGTCAGTTTGACAGTCCACACTCGCTCACTCAGTCTCGCCACACTGTTCCATCACACCCCCCTGTTCCGTCACACCCCCACACTTCTTCCTCTGGTCCTCCTCTCCCTCTCCAGATGGGTGTAAGTGTCTAGGCTACATCCTTTCTCCTCCACTCTCTCCTCCCATTACCACTCACTCAGCCCAGCCCCCAGCCCCCAGCCCTGGGCAGGTGTGGCTTTAACGGTGGTGGTGGTGGTCAAAGCTGGGGCTTTGGTTCTAAGTGGAGCTGAAGGGGCCCAGTCAGGCGGCTCATGGAAGTTTGTCTCTCCGCTCATCACTGGGTTTATAGAGGTGCCAGTCTCCTCCTCCGGCACGCTCTGCTGAGCACACATAGAACCCACTCACCCCAGCCCAACCCCCAGCTCAACCTGCACCTCCTGCCTGACAGGCACCTGACACTGCCTCCCTCCTCTACTCTCCCCTGCCACTGATGGCTCTATACCAGACCTTGGCCATTGCCACTCCTACCGTTCGCATAACTGCCCATCGCTCCCCCTGTCGTGTCCACTTCAATCAGCTAATCAGGCCTCCTGGGCTTTAATTGGCTCGTAGGCTGGTGGCGAGGTGTATTGGATCCTGTCAGCCACTCGCTGCTTTTCCACTGTGCAGCTTTTGCTCTTCCCATGTTCTCTTTGAAACAGAACTAGGTTATGGTCTAATTTTAATTTCCTTTGTGTGCGTGTCTTGTGTTTTTCAGGAACTGGCTTTGCCGTGTGTAGCACAAAGGAGAGCCACGACAGCGACGCAGACCTGGACGTGGACGGTGACGACACACTGGAGTACGGCAAAGCACAGTATCCTTTTCCTCAAAGCAGGGCAGTGCTTGAATCTCTCATAACAGCAACGTTTCAGAGACTGTTTCAATCCACAAGCCATCAGGATAATATGCTGTCATTAACACCACACAACATTTCAAAATTAAAAAACGTCTACACATTGCATACGATTGGAATAACAACCACCCCCACACACGTCTTATTGTTTGCAGTGTCTTTACTATCTACACTGTTTACTTTGCCACTTAATTCCCTGCTGAAAAAAATAGCCTGATCAGTTTGAGGTGGTTTGCTGGTTGACCAGGTTGTTGATCAGCTTGTTTGACCACCCTATGATGGTTGACCAGCTGGTTTTGCTTGTCGTACCACCGCAAGCTGGTCATTTTAGCTGGTGTTGCTGGTCTTACATTGCTAGTTTGACTGGCCATGCCAGCTTATATTGGTCGTTCTAGCAAACCAGCATGACCATCTTACACCAACAATGTCAAGCTTGGCAGGCTGGTCACCAGCATGACCATCTTACACCGGCTGTATTCCACATGAAACTTGATAAACTTGAAACGTAGCACTAGCCTAACAACAACCTAGCCTAGCAGTAAGATGTCACTGCATTTCAGCTGTTCGGTTGTAGACGTTTAGGGTGGTTTGTCAGTGTGGCCGTAAGAAGGCCTGTGGTTGGTTGGCCTTAACCCAGCGTTCCCAGGTACACAGAAGCAGATATCATTCCGTGCTCTGGGGAGGACCACGGAGACACCAAAGAACGGGAGGCGCTGCGCGGCGCCGTGCTAAAGTGAGCCAGCACTCCGGCTAACGCAGCCATGATCACGCGGCCAACGCCTTCAGTCAAATATAAACTTGGTCAATGGAGTAGTTTTAAATGAGATTGTTCTCAAAACAAGTTCTGTCTTTTGCAGCGGTGGAATGCCCTCTAACAGAATAACGCCCGAGTTCTCCAAATGGGCCAGCGACGGTAAGTTGAGCTGCAGAACCTTGAGAATGTTGACAAGGTCCATATTAATGTCTTTCAAGATGTGTCTCTTTGTGTGTGAGTGTGTGTGTGTGACATTTGTTTGAGAAAGAGTGTGTGACATGACTGTTTCTGGTGTCCCTCCATCAGAAATGCCTTCCACCAGTAACGGCGAGAGCAGCAAGCAGGACCTCAGCTCCCCGTCCACATCCTCCGCACCCAGGACCTGCAAAAACAGCGAGATTGAGAAGTGAGTGGCTTGCAAGAATCTCTATATATACACACACACACACACACACACACAGAGCCACACATGGTCAAACACCCAGACACACTTAATTCCTCAAGTCCTCTCTGCTCCTTATCCTCTGAGGTGTGTGTGTGTCTCTGTCTGTGTGTGTGTGTGGGAGGGAGGGTGTTGTGTCAGATCGTAAATGATGTATTCTATTTGGTCATCTCTCCGGAGCACGTTTGATCACAGGCGAGGGGCCCTGTGTGTGTGTGTGTGTGTGTGAGAGAGTGAGAGAGCGAGTGAACGGGTATCGATCCCCTGCAGCTGAGCCTCGGCCAGCCCAGACGGTGAGCACTGCCTGCGAATGCTAATACCCAGCAGCACAGCACACAGACACCAAACACTAGCAGCCACCACCTCTCAGCCTTCAACAACACCCCCACACACACACACACACACACACACACACACACACAGGGCACATAGAGATAGTGTGGACACGCACCACCCCACACCCCAATCCTCTCTTATATGTTCTAAGTGTTGTTACTCCACCCCTCTGCCCCACTCCTGCACACCTCCACCCCTGGGTGTGCTGCTGGAGACAGTGGAGTGTGTCTGGGACTGATGAGTTTACGATGAGCCCTGCCGATCCTCCTCCCTGGAGACCAGCACAGCTACGAGTGCTGCCACAGCCGCCACCACCGCTTTACATGGGGAGAGGGAGAGAGAGAAAGAGGGATGAGCGCTGTACTCCCTGGAGAGGGAGGGAGGGAGGGAGAGAGAGAGATGGAGAGAGGGAGGGAGGGAGAGAGCTTGCTTCCAGCAGCAGCAGGCAGATAGATTTGAATAACCTGTGTGTGTGAAAGGCCAGCCCCTCTAATTCCCTCATCTCCATGTCCTCATCCATATTCCTCGACAAGAGCCACCCGCAAAACAATTCACACACACACACACACACTCGCTCGCTCTCGCTCACTCACCCAGGCCACCCCCCTGCATGTGTAATTGGGGTCAGAGCGCAGAGTGGGAGAGGTGGGGGAGGGCTATAGGGGAGGACAGAGGGGCTCTGATTGCTTGCCTCTGCAGGTCTGCTATCCCCTTCTCTCTCTTGATTCATCCATCCATCCATCCTTCCATCTCTCTGTCCAGGGGAAGTCAGCAGCTGCTCTCAGCCCCCTGTGTGTAGTGACCCGTGTAACATGCACCCTAAAGCACACACACACACACACTGAGGGAGGCCTGCCACTCTGCTGCACTGCCTTTTGCTGTGCAGGGATTAGAATGCACAATTGTGTTGATGGGGTAGGAGGAGGAGGTTGGAGATTCTAGCCCTCTCTGCAGTTGCACAGGATGCGAGGGCGGGAAGTCGAAGGTGTGTTGTGGTGTTGTGTTGGAGCACACAAGCATGTACACACACCCACACACCGGAGCTCTCTCTCTCTCTCTGCGGTGTGTGTGTGTGTGTGTGTCCGTCCCTGGGGAAGTGTGCCCAGGTATCTGAATCAATCTTAAGCCGGTGGCTGGCCTTCGCTGAGTCCCATATTAAATATCAGCCAGCAGAACTGGTGAATAAGCAGAGCAGAGGTGCTCTATTGATCCCCCCCCCATCAACACATTGAGAGCACACTCCTTTCTCTCTCTCTCTCTCTCTATCTCTCCCCCTCTTTCTCTCTCTCCCCCCCCCACCCGCTCCGTGTCTGTCTGTCTTCTCTCTCTGTCTCATTCACTCCGTCTTGCTTTCACTTTTCAGCACACACACACACACACTCTAAACTAGGTGTCAGAAGCGGCAATAGATTCATCAGCAGGCCATCCTGGCTGCCAGCATGGGTTTGATGGAGTGAATGTGTTTACCAATAAAAATATTTCTCACGCTCGTAGACTGTGATTAGAGCCACTGCCAGTGGAGAGCTAAGCTAAGACAGCCAGTGCTCAGCTGTGAGGGGAAAGTGTGTGTGTGTGTCAGCTTGTCTGTGAGCATGTGGGTGGGCAGGCACATGGGTCAGATGAAGACGGACAGAAGAGTGTCCCTAAGTGGTGCGGCAGCAGCATGACAGGCCAGATTGATTCATTGCTCTCCTCCATGGAGACCTCTTCTCTCTGTCCCCCTGTTTCTGCTCCCCCTCCTCTCTCTCTCCCTCCCTCTCCCTCGCTCTCTCTCCCTCCCTCCTTCTCTTGTACGCATACACAGACAGAGGCTGACGTTTAGCATAGCTCCAGCACGCAGTCTGAGACCTTAAGTGTTTTAGGCTGGCCAGGCATGAATCACTGCAGCTGTTGGATGTCACAGGGAAGACTAAGCACTGAGTGCAGCCTGTACACACACACACACACACACACACACACTCACTCACACACACTCCTTTCCCCTATGCTCTTTATTAGCTTAGCGCTTAGCTACAGACGTGACACACACTCGTTTATTTAATATCTCCGCCGATGTTTTCCCCAGTCCCGGCCGCAGCCTCGCCATGTTCCTCCTCCTCCTCCTCCTCTGCGCCATCCCTCTCTCTATCTGCTCCCTATCTGTCTGCAGAGATGGAGAGGCTTCTACACTGCCTGGCTGCTCAACCTCTGTGTGTGTGTGTGTGTGTGTGTTTTTGGTTTTGGTTTTGTCTGAAGCAGGCCTGATTTGATCACGTATCACAGGATGTTGCAGGATATTGTGTTATGAGGGGGCGGGGGAGATAAATCTCTATGATGATCTCATTAATCAAACACTGCGGGGTCACAAAGGAGGGGCTGCCTGATATCGCTCGCGCTGTCTCTCTCCCTCTCTTTCTCTCTCTCTCTCTCTCCCCCTCTCCCTCTCCCTCTCCCTTGGAGGGGTGCTTTTCTGATTGGAGAAGTTTGCTCTGATTTTCATTAGTGTTGTCATAGCAGGGGAGGGCACGCGGGCTGTAATCTCCCAGGATGCCACTTTTATTTGGCTTGTGATTTATGGGGGAAACTTTAAAGAGCCAAGCCAGGATAAAGCATAATTTTCTCAATTTACCATGATTATAAACTGTGTGCCTGAATGGGAGTATTTTTAACGCACATTTAGACTTTAGAGTGTTTTTTTTTTTTTTATAGGTTTGAATTTAAACTGACATTGACATTTTGACTATGCCAGACAGCAGATTTCCTAAGTGATTTCCTAAAATGCCTTACATTTGTTTTAAAAAAGGATGAAAAAGAAAGAATTGAAATGAAATGAAACAATAGTCCAAAAGCAATTCCTCCCAGCTCAGTGTTTGCTAAGTGTCCAGTTCAATCGGGAATGAAAATGAGATTTGTCTGCTTTAGTTACATTGATGCATTGGCTCCACCATTAGCATAAGTATGTGTTATATGGAAGGGGGATCACAATTCATGTTTTTCCATTGTAGAGGTGAGAGCACTATCAACTTTCAAGGATTTTGTGTGAGACAGAATATGACTTAAGAGTAAGACAATATTTGTTACAAGGTTGTAAGAGATTCGTTGCCCGTCTGGAAGTCTGTCTGTCTGTCTGTCTGTCTGTATGTGTGTGTGATGATTGCACAAGCACATATACATGTGTATTTTTGTGTGTGTGTACGTATGCATATGTATTTGTGTGTGTGTGTGTGTGTCTGTGTGTGAGATGTCTCTGTGATGAATTCTGGGCTCAGTTCCTGGCCAGATGGGTAGTGCCCTGTGGCCGCGGGGTCGTCTCGGGCCTGACTCATTCTCCGCTGGATAAATGAGGCCGCGGCGGCTGCCCGCTCTCCCGCACACGCCCAGACAATGCCACGCATTCCCACGGACCTCCGCCAGTAATTGAATCTGTCCCCAATTTCGTAAGCAATGGCTCTGGCTGTGCACCCTCCCTCTCTCGGTCCTCGTCCCCAAACCCCCTCCAACTGCACGTCATTCCACGCGCCCTGCCCCCGTCTCTTCTCCAGAGCAGTTTCAGATGTGCACATGTATGGCTTGCCACTTAGATGCAATGTTACCCACTGTCATTCAGAGGGGCTTCATTCTGTGGACCATCACAGCACAGCCTAATGGGTGGAGGTGGACAAGGCAGGAGCTTCAAGATATCTGCATAGTCACTGTAGATGCTGATCTACTTCAAATGAGTGTACTAGTTGATGAGGATAGAAATAACACTAGTTAAGTTTACTGTTTGGATGATGTGGCAGTGGTTCATTGCTTATGTTGATTATCTTTAAAGATTATCCACATGTAGGCCATATACCTTCTGTAAGGGTGTGTGTGCGTGTGCGCCTCAGCAGCTGATCAGTGGAGGCACCTGATGGAGATGGATGGCCAAGGCACGGCAGCTCACACAAACGGCCAGCAGGCCTAATGGAATGAGAAATGGCCTCTGACATACACGCACACAGAGGACAGACAGGTCTTTCATGTGGAGCGAGTGCTGCCTGGCCCACTCCACACTATCTCTATGTGCCCTGTGTGTGTGTGTGTGCTGAGGCCTGTGAGGGGTTCTCTGTGTGGCTCTGCTCTACTCTCCCACCCCACTGAGGAGCTTTGGGAACAGGAAACAGGAAGTGGATGTTCTCGGCAGTCCATAGAAAACAGTCTAAATCAACATGCACCTTGACTAGACTTCAAGGAGATCCCTGTTGGAACTACGTATCCACACCCTCCTTTAGCTTTTTTGTTTTGGGGGGGGGGGTGATGAAGTGGCGTGAGGAAGCCTGCTCAGTGCTCTCTGTGTAAGTGACCCCCCCCCAGCTTGGACTCATGCTCCAGGATGACTTCATTCCTCCTGAGGGAGTGAGGCGAGGTGTACGATGTCTCCCTGCACTCTGGGCCGGATAATGAGATTAAGTGTGACCGTATAGTGTGCTTATTGTCTGTTAGAGCCTCTCTGTTTTGGCCACCACACACACACACACACTCACACAGCCTCCCCCTCACACTGCACTTCTGCTTATAGACTCATCAAATGGTTGATTATTTTCAGCCCCAGTGAAGTGAGCTCATCCAACCACCCTGTTCTGTGTGTGTGTGTGTGTGTGTGTGTGTGTGTGTGTGTGTGTGTGTGTGTGTGTGTGTCCTAACACAGGACTTTTCTCTCCATCCCTGCCACTGCACCCCTCCCACCACACACACACACACTAGGGGATTAAAACCCTGTGTTTATTGCTCAGGAGAATTAAATAACTTTTAGAATGTGGTTTTCCATAAATCACTGGCAGATGAATATTCATGGTGGTGCGGGTGTCTTAAAGGGGTTTCGACTTTATTGGGGAAAAGTTTTACTCCGGGTGGAGGAAGGGGAGGGTTGGGGAATGGGATGGAGTGGTGCAGGGGTCCAACGGTGGCGTTGGTCTGCTCAGGCGAAAGAACGGACCGGCAGCTCTTTATGGAGCCGTTAAAAAGAAAACAGCAGGCAGGCTGGATGGGCGCGCGTAGCCGCTTGCCCACTTTATAAGCAAGCACGCTAATCAAGGCTAAATGCTTTTTTACAAGCTGGCCACTAATAAGAGGAGATTTTAAAAGTTTACGGTCCCGGAGCGGAGCGCAGTGAGAGAAGAGTGGACAGTCTTGCGGTCTCCTTGGCCAAAAAGAGCGATAGAGAGAGAAAGACGAACTGGGCTAGTTGCCCCGTGTTCTCCTTGCCCAAGGTCTCCGTCCTGCCCCCTCTGCCCACTCTGACACTCCAGGACTGGGGGAGAGGCGCTGGCGTAGCCCCTGGTAGTTCCACTGCTGTGGACTCTTGGATCCAGTTTTTGTCTTCCATCCCAGTAGTGAGCTACGGGTGTTATGGAGCTCCGTCAGTGTTATGAAGTTGGATTCATTAGCTGAGATTCTATCAGCCGGATCTGGTCCAAGGTCCAACTGCTTCCAAGGGAGTTTTCAGTAAAGAAAACCGAACCAAACCAGCTGCAGTTTTAGCGCAACTGATTTTTTCGGTTTTATATTGGAGCTTAACAGCAATGCAAGCTTGTTCCATAAAGAGACCAGAACAAGTAAGAACCTGTAGGCTGAGCCCTTGCTGGCTCGTTGGTTTCGCCGTCCCTGATGCTGTTGCTTCTGAGAGCCCCCCTGTGGGAGGGAGCCTCTCCAATGCCAGCGCAGAGGTGTGCTACTTCTGAACAGAGGTCAGGTCTGGGCCCAGTATCTCCGTATCTGTGCCGTGGTGTCCTGTGAGAAGGGAGGCTGTTTCTCAATAGTTGCCTTCAGTAAGTCTGCATGTTCTGCAGATGTCAAGCGGTTGGGCCATGTATCTGAACAACATAACCGGACATTTGGAACTCCGAACTTAGCCGGCTCTTACACTACTCCCCTCCTGGTATTTCCGAAGGACATTATGTAAATGAGCTTGTGTCTGAACAAAGAACGAAGAACATGCTGAGATTCTGTTTCTGTGCATGTTCAACCACGTTCAACCTGTTCAACCATTGTCGTTCACACATAATGTCCACATATTATGTCTGAAAGCAGTTAATGAGACCAGCTAGTGACACCCCCCTCATTTACATAACTTCACTTCACTCAAGAGTTAAGTGGCCTCTTGCTTTATTGCTGATAAACAACAGGCCACTACTCACAATCCAGCTAGTGCGTGCGTGCATGTACATGCGTGCGATCACTGTAGTGTTTGTCCTTGTACTGGTGTGTTGGTGTGAAGATGTGCTTGCACTACGATGTGTGTGTCCATGCTTTCGGTGTGAAGAGCCAGCCCTCAGGAAGGCTGCTCTCCTGTAATAAATGAAGCCATTGGCGCAGGCGGGCGGTCGGCGAGGGAAGAGGCAGGGCACTAATCAGCCGGCCCGTGCCTGGGAGAGACGCCCAATCAATACTGTAGATCAGCGCTCCATCTGGCTGGAAAATGAGCGGATCACCATAAACATCTCGCCAAGCACCGCACCACACAATCAATGGCCACCATATTGATTTAGTTATTGCGAGTTCATATGCTGTGGACAGTGTTAAACGTGCATTCAGCAGCCCAGGGGCATTCGTTAGGATGTTTAGTGGGAGCCGAGGAGGTGACACAGGAGCCTGGGGGGAGGGGTGCTGTTCAGGGTCAGTGTGTGTGTGTGTGTGTGTGTGTATGGATGTTTTCAGGGCCAGAGCAGGGCCTTAGAGAATACACTACGATAAACACGCAGATGCTTCAGAGAGGGCTTTATCATACGGTGTCAGATGGCACAAAGCAAGGACTGCCATCCTTCTGATTAAAGTGCATGAGAACCACAGGCATTGGAACATGCCGTATATAAAGTGTCTGTGTGTCTGTCTGTCTGTGTGTGTGTCTGCTCATGCAGAATACCTTAATTGTAATTTCAATGATTTTGCTTCGGTCCTCACACATTGAATCAGTAGTGGTTTGTTGTTGTGCTGTGGTCAGTGTGTTTGGCTGAGAGGGGACGGTAACTGACCAGGCTGCGTCTCCTCTGCTCCGCTGTGTTCTGCTGCAGGATCACGGAGGACTCGACGGCCACCACACTGGAAGCCCTGAAGGCTCGCATCCGGGAGCTGGAGAAGCAGATCCTCAGGGGAGACCGCTACAAGTGTCTCATCTGCATGGTAAAGTGTGTGTGTGTGTGTGTGTGTGTGTGTGTGTGTGTGTGTGTTCCTTGTGCTCCTCTCATCCTCCTGTGCGCTCCTAATCCTGTCTTATTCATGATTGGAGTGGCAGAACAACAAGCTGTGCTGTGAGCAACCACCCCCTCCCCCCTCACACTCCTGCATGTCAGCTATGTGACCCATCTCATTCAACCCCCACGGGCCGCAGGACTTCTACTCTCCAGAGTCCAATTCATTGTCGCTGTCTATGAGCCATTGCAAATTCCTTTGGCCAGTTGTGGTCGAGCCGATTGGAAAAACCCCCGCCGTCTCCTGCTCGGTCGCTCACGAGAGTTATTTTGGAGTGCCGCCTCACTCACCACCGGAGAGATGGCCAACAGACTCCTCAACAGGAGGAGAGAGCGAGAGAGAGGGATGGTGGGAGGGAGGCAAGGAAGGAAGAGGTGGGGTGTCAGCCAAGCATCTGCGCGGGCTGTCTCTTATGATTCTCTGTGTATGGAAGAGCTGGTATTAAAGGCAGTGGCCATCCAGCCCAAAAGGTCAGCTCGGGCCTCGGGTGAGGAGGACGGCCGAGCTGCATATTGATCACGGTGGCCGTCTTGTCACCGCGTCCGCGTGATTCATTTGTCACCACTGCCAATCTTGCTCCGAGCTCGTGGCAGTGGACCGGCCAGGTTATCCTCTCTGTCCAGCGTGTTATTAAAACAGATTCCAGGTGCTTTAGAGAGCACCACCGCCCACCACAACTCCAGAGGCCAGAGAGACGAGGGGTCATCTAAACTAATCTCCACCATCCATATCAGTGTGACTCATTTGCACCCACCGAATCTTCACTGTTAGCAGACGTCTGTGTCCAGCGTGAGGGTGTCCATGTTGCCGTGGTGCTGGTCAGGAGTTGGACAGGGAAGTGAAGTCTGTCTAGCTGGACTCTGCGCAGTGGATGACTACTGCCACCTGCTGTTCGCCTCAGTGAAAATCAAGCCCAGATATTGCAAGTCGACGCACCATGAGTGATCTTTCAGTTGACCCCGCACAATCCTGTGACCTTTAGGTTGCTGACATTTTGAGCAAGCTGCCATAAAAAGTCTTCTCTTCTTATATCAGAGACTCTTATGGCGCTGAGTTTTTTTGGAGCTGCAAAACACCTACCCCTTGAGTGTGTTTCATTTAGCCATTTTCATCCTTCTGTGTGTGTGTGTAATAGATTATGTTTGAATGGAGACACACACTCAAAACACACTCACCAGTGTGTGTGTGTGTGTGTGTGTGTGTCGGTGTGTGTGTGTGTATGTATCGTCCAATGGCCACCGCGTATGTTCCTTGGTTTTTTTTTTTTTCTCTGAGTGGCGCTCTTGCCTGTCCCTGCAGCGGAAGCGATTCCCCGCAGGGCCCGAGGCCAAGAGCGCGGTGGCCCCTGGCAGGCGCGGGGGCTCAGAGGCCGTGCCGCTCAGCGTCTACTGCTGGTACCGAGGCTACCTCAAGGCCACCACCGGCGGCGCCAGTGCCCGCGGCGGCCATGGCAGTGTTGGCACTGGCAGCAGCGGCGGCGGCAGCGTTGGTGGGATTAAGCAACTGCTCCCAATCCCACTCCGTAGGGTAAGGCTCTCTGTGGCTCCCCCGCCTGACCCCGCGTCTTCACCCACCCCCTCCTCCCCCAACCGCATCCTGCACCCACCCACACACCCGTCCATCCACCCGCCCGCCCCTCCGTGGGTCCGTCTGCCTGTCCTGCCTGCTTGCCTGTCTGACCCAGCACCACTGCCAGTGTGACGTCTGTCATGGTGCTGTTGACAGGGTTGGTGTTGTGAGTGTGCTCGTGTGTATGTGCAGTATGTACATATGTTGGAGTTTAATGTGCCTTCGATGCATCTTTTGTTCTTTTGTTTTTATTGAATTCTTGTGTTTTTATTCCCCTCTCTCTCTCTCTCTCTCTCTCGCTCTCTCTCTCTCGCTGTGTCTTTGGCGTTCCTTTTCAGGATTCCTACACCATGCCTCTCACCTCCATCCAGTGCTGGCACGTTCACTGTGAGGAATGCTGGCTTAGGACTCTGGTGAGAACCCCGAGCACCACCACACCACAGCACAGCAGCACAGCACTGATTCCCCCCTTGTGGACATTCTCTCAGGGTGTTGGGAAGTCAGGGGTAGTGGACAGAGAGTTCTCTGAATGTCTAAATAAACACTGAGGTGCAGGTGTGAACATGCAGTGTATGAGGCTCTCTCAAGTCTATGCAGTTTGTCAGGATGGTCTCTTTCTTTCTCTCTTTCTTTCTTTCTTTCTTTCTCTCTCTCTCTCTCTCTCTCTCTCTCTCTCTCTCTCTCTCTCTCTCTTTTTCTCTCTGTCAGTGTGTTTGTGAGTATGTGTATTCTCCCAGTGGTTTGAGGTAATGAAGTAGCTAATTCGAAGCGTTGCTTAGTTGAATTCCAGAGTAGAGGAAATGGATTCAGAAGTCTTTTCAACACAAAGCTATTAGCCGCAAGCTTAACACTTTTAAAAAACAAAAAACACATTTAAAAAATACTACCCCAGCACAGCAGCTTTTTGGAGTTTCCAAACAAAACAAAATGGACACAACACACACACACACACACACACACACCATACATATACTTTTCTCTCTCACACACCACACACACACACACACTGAGTACTGAGTCAAGCTTGAGCCTTGGATGTGTGGATTTGTGCATTTTGATTATTATTCCAGTGAAGACCCCCTCAGGGAGCCTAGTTGCATTAGGCGCTAACGCGCTCGTGCTGCTACACACGGAAGCAATTAATAAGAAAATGTTTCCAAGCCTCAGCCCTTTTCCAATATGTAATATATTAAATCAGCCGCTCCCTCTCCTCCTTTTATCTGGAGGCCTGCGAGAGCTGCACTGCGATTAAGGCTCGACAAAGCAGCACATACCCGTGTGTGTGTGTGTGTGTGTACACGCTCAGCCCTGCCTACAGCTTGTTTCTAATGCAGGCATTAAAACGTTGCCTGAAGACTGCAATAAAGGCGCGCGTGGCGCGGTGGGGCTCTCTGCGTTCTGATCAAAGTAAATGCGTGTAATTTGGTTAGCCCGTCAGGCCGCTGCTTTATGACTCTAATCGAGCACAGCGGCGGCTGGCGCGCGATGTGAGAAGCCCACACCTTACCCTGGCCTCATTAAAATCAGGTAAAAAAAATAGAACCATCCCCACACGCCAAGCCCCCAGCCCCCCCCCTCACTCCTGCTTCAGGACCCAGAGTAAAAGGCTCTGGCCTGGACACTGGGCTAAAGGGAGAGTGTGGGGAAGAATCAGTGATGGGAGTCTTTAGAGCAAAGAGGTTCCTCTTTTGGTAGCTGGGTGTGATGCGGTCAGAAGTGCAGTGGGCTCGGCTTGAGAGCCTCGCGCTGTTGACCGAGCGCCGCATTGTCTTCCAGCCCTCTGGCCAAACACACGGGGGCCTTTGTGCGTGCCGGGCTCCAGGAGGGGGGGGCCGTGTGAGTCTGGAAGCGGCTCAGAGGTGGCCGGAGCTCTGCGGCCGCTCCAAAGCGGAGCCACAAATCCTCTTAACACGCGGGTGCGAGGGCCACGGGAGACGGCCGCACTGCCCTGGACCGGCCGCCCAGCAGAGACACAGCTGTTTGCTTACAGCCCCCCCTCAACCCCTGCCACTCTTTAACATACTCGTAGTGCCCCAACACACACACACACACACACACACACACATATACTGTAGACACACTGTATACATACAGAAGACCTGGCTAGACTTCTATCCTGCTTCTCTGCATTCCCTGCTATTTTAGGCGCGTGTGGGAATGCCTGCTATGTGTCCTAGCCTGCGTGAGCGGCGTGTGAGGACGTGGTTCCAGAACAGGTCATTTCAAAACCGCTAGTCCAGGCAGCCGAAGGCGGACGGCTTGGTCTTAACTCTGCGCCTGTGTGGATTAGTGCTTAAGCTTCACTGACGTGCTGGTCATGGTCCTACTATGTATATTTGTGTGTGTGTGAGCCAGCCAGTGCCAGTAGGTGTGTTTGTGCGTGTGAGGCTCCGTCAGACCACACATCTCTCCTGTGCCCTTTTATGGTGTGGGCTGTTTTTTACAGGCCCTGGCACTGGCTCAGAGTGGTAGTCAGTGGGCGTGTGCTGGGGGTGGATTACCTGGCACACCTGGTGCCTTTGATGCCCTCGTGTGCAGCTCAATTGGAGCTACTGTTGCCATAAACTTAAGGCCACACAAACACATACACAAACAAACATACAACCACACCACTCAGATCACAGACATGCCTGCAAGGAATTGCTGAAGAACAGAATGTACTTGGAATCCCTTTATAGGAGAATGGTTAACCTAGAAATGGCCTTCAGCTTTTGTCCTCTCTCCTTCCCTTGGATTATTATAGTTGTATTAAGCTCGGTAAAGGACACAGTTGGTTGCTAGTTGGCTGCTAGTTGCTAGTAGCTAGTCAGCTGGGCTGAGTTGGTACTGACTGTTGTTGCTTCTCTTCCACAGGGAAACAAGAAACTCTGCCCACAATGCAACACCATCACGTCGCCAGGGGATCTCCGGAGGGTCTACTTGTGAAGAGACACGGCTACCGACTGGATGCTAACTCTTCTCTTCACCCCCCACCCTACCCCTAATTTCCAGTACTTTCAGTGTATTTTTTTTTTTTTATTATTTTGGGGGGTTGTTTTGTTTCGTTATTTGTTTTCGTTCTTCAAGAAGGCCCTAAAGGTTTCCCCTAATTTCTCCAAATGTAAGACACAGACGTTTGTCTGGGGAAAGAACTCGAAAGGGGATGACCGATGAACCAGGCCACGGAACAGACTCTCCTAGGGTCCATTTTGCGATGCGGTCCATCCTGAACGACTGCTCTTCAGAAAGAGCGAGCTGCCCCCTGGTGGTGGTCTGTGGTAGAGCGCCTGGTACTTCCTGCTCCGCCCTCCACTCTGCTCCCCTCCTCATCCCTCCCTCTCCACCACTCTGTGTGACTCCGCCGCCCCAACCACCACCACCACCCTCCCACCCCCCGCCCTCGGCCTCGGTGGAAGAGACGTCTTTGCTCCCAGCAACGCTGCTACTCCTGCTGCGATGTCCACCCTCACCTCCTCTCCTCACGCTGCTCCACGGCCACCTGACCACTGAACAATTACAGGGGAACTAAGGGGGGAATGAAGACGTTAAAAAAAAAAAAAAAGAGAGAGAAAATGTCAACTTCTGAGCTTTGAAACCAAAATGGACGACTGCTAACCTCCTGTGGGACTCTACATATCTCTCTCTCGCGCTCTCTCTCTCTCTCTCTCTCTCTCTCTCTACTTGTTGAGTTACTTCCTCCCAGCATTTCTTCTTTTGTGGTGTTCTAGTGAAGTCAACCAAAATTCAATGAATCTGTGCAAGCACATGTAAAATAGTCTATGTATGTTTACAGTGTTGTGAGTAAATGACATAGAGAGCGCTTGTATACACACATATATAAACTGACATATACACTTACACACACACACACACACACACACACACACACACTCTAAAATGTATACATATGCATATACACACACACGTACATGCAAACATTCATAAACCCCACAGAGGTATATATTAATAAGGTCCAGTTTTAGTTTGGGTACGGGTGGGATATGGGTAGGTTTGGGGCTATGTTGAAATCTCTGGGGTAAAAAAAAAAAAAAAGAAAACTGAAAAACCCTCTGTATTTTTAAACAGATGTTGTTGTCTTGAGGTTGAAGTTGTATTTCATTGTACAGGAAGAAATTTAAGTATTAATAATAATAAACTACTCAAACTAGGAATTAAAAAGGTTTAGATGGTGTACATTTTTCATTCAGTCATAAACTAGTAAATCTAATGCCATTTGACTTTTCTATGAGTCAATATATTTCCTTTTAAATATCCCCACAGTACCTCCTGAGTCTACTCTGTTGGTGTATTGTAATATAAATATGACTATGTGTGCACTACTGAGCGATCAGCAGTGCATGAAGGGAAATGGCCACAGGAGCTCTTCACACTAACACACAGTCTGACCAGGCCAACATGTCCGGAAGAATCTCATTGAAGTTGCAAAGGTGTTTTTTGTTTTTTTTTAGTGTGCAGTTTTACTGTCTCAGAATGGCTTAGCCAGTTGTTTTTACAAAACAGCAGTGCAGTGGGGAATTGCACAGGTTTGCTAAGTTCTAATACTCCAGACCAGTGTGTGTGTGTTTGAATTTCAATCGAGAGTGTGTGTGTGTGTGTGTGTGTGTGTGTGTGAGGTGAAATCCCACAGGACCCCCTCCAGTCAGTCTGCCCTGGCAGTGTGCTTTGTGTTTTGTAAAACTATGTATCCTGTGATTTCTGTGTCGGTGTAAGCAAGGGGGGGAAAGAGAAACCTATATAATGGGAAATACACATCTTTGCTGATCATGGCACCACAATAAAGCTACATATGTTTTTTTAAAGTAATTTCAGAGTCCTTAATCCCCCCCCCCACCCCCCTGCTGAATCACACCCATGTTGAGGGCTGGATTGGAGCCATTGAGGTGTTTTGGTCTGGCTGCAGCACAGTGCATTAAACAGAAGGCCTCTTAGAGCTCTGCAATGCTGCTCACTTATAGTTATAGCCACCGCTGAAGCTACAGTACATACAGAGCTACTGGGAAGACCTTTATATCCCTATGCATAAGACTGAGGGAACCCATGATGATAGACAAAACTCCCTATGCCCCCAAGCTTCTGTGACACCCCAACCCAGGTTGTGAAGCTGATGCTTCTGCTCCCCCCAGTCCCCCTCCTCTGGACTGCTGACATGGCCTGCCCCAAAGATGACCGATTGCACAAGATGACTGTGTGAGATGATTTGTGTCCTTGTATATTCTTGATAATGGTACGTGTCTTTTGCGTTTGTAAACTACATTTGACATTAATTAAATGATTGTAAATCTCAAATGACCACCATGTCCTGGCATTTTTCCCAGGTCTGTCCATAGCACTCATCAAAGCTCCTGTTTTGCACGAGGTTTGTGCCTCCGCAAACTGCCTATGAAATGTGTCAGGTAAGTGACTGTTTGCAAGTGAACAGGTTTATATAAAAAACGGAAAAGAGACTTGTTTTATATTTAAAGGCCTTTTGGGCCAGAGCAAGTCAACTCGCAGTTTTATATAGAGTGGCCACTTCTGCAAGTGATTTAATGTCCATTTTGATGAACTTGTTTGAAAGAGCTAATATTTCTTTTTTTTTATGGTTATAGTATCCAGTGAGACAACACAAGTGAAAACTGGATGACTTTGTTATGGCAATTTTACTGGTTTTTGCAGGCTTTATTGCTGCCTAATGGTTGTCTAAATGCACTCAAGTTTGCTTGGGCTGCCCTGCTGTGCATGGGAGACATGGCTGGGTTTTAGCTCAATAATGGGAAAATGTGCAGGGCGAAGGCTTAAAAAAGCCCTCATCAGCATCACAGGCTCATTGAGAAAATTACTAAGAATTACTACAAGATGATCACTAAAAGCAGTGGTGTCTCCTCCCTCCACCATTGTTCTAATCCACGACCAGGCCCTAAATCTGTGCAGTACTGCTTCGCCGACACAAATGTTACAGCAAAGCATTACCCAAATGTTCCTAAGTGCTCTCAGATGGCAGTAAAACAGTGATATGTATGCTGGAAAATCAGCAGGGGTAGCAGCGAAGCCCTTTTAAAACTCCACTGTTTATAAAGTTTACTATGGATGGCATTCTGAGAGGTAGATTATGCAGGCCAGTCTTCCCAAAGCTAACCAACTGCAGCCCTGATGTCAAATAAATGTTACATATCGCTGCCTGTGGTTAGAAGCCCTTCACTGTTTGATCTGTAGTTTTGACTGGGCAGACGATGCTGTTCGACGCCACTTTGTCTTCACCAAAGGCAAATCACATTTATCTCAAATTGCTCAAGCAAGGTTATCTGTCAAACGCCATCACTGTGAAATGAAAGGATTAAGAAGCTCTTCACCACCATCACCGAGCATCATGCTCACTGCTTAGGGCCTGGCAGATCGATCGAGTTAGGATTGATCTGTGGACACTCGTTCTTGACCCTCTGTGTTTTAGGTAATTTGGAGGTCAAAGAAGGCACAGGAGTGGGGGGGGTGGGGTGACGATAGCCCCAAAACCTTGGGGTGGAATGGTCCCCACGTCTCCATTGGCTTCAGTTTCCATTGGAGGGGGTGAGGCTGACTCCGAGTCACCGCCGCACTGTCTTCCCCCACACGGTTAGGCCTGGCAGGCCAGGCGCAGACACCGCGGAGTGAGCTGAGCGATCCATACGGCTGCATTAGAGGGCCTGTGGGGCAGCATCAGGTTACGCCCGGGGGTCGCTGCCTGAGAGGCCTGTGGGCGGGGGGAGGCCAGGAAGCAGGGGTCCCGAATGGAAAGCAGATCTATAGAAATCGCGTTTGGAGGTCAAAGCCTCTCCTGACGGGACAGACCCAGTGGACAGGACTGAAGTGGAGTGGAGTGGAGAGGAGGGCATTATCACCAGTTTACAAACATCTCCACTGACCCGTGATCAATAGGACAGGCCTCTGCTGCCTTGTTCGGTGATTTCCTCTATTGCATTGCCTGTCTGTTGCCGTGGTAATTCACACCTGGTCTCTAGGTCTGCCCAGCTGTGCTGTCTTCTGTTGGCCCCCTGATCGTCCTCTTCCTCTCAAAATCTCCATGTAGTGGCTACTACTCGGTCAATTAGGCAGCTCTCTCCACCATGGCCTTTTCAGCGTGATTGATCCAGATTAGACGGTTGCCGCTGGGTTTGTCTGAGGTTTTTAGAGCGGATGCCCTGTGAGGCATTGTTGTTCGTTAGCTTCCACCCAAGAATAAATTCATAAAAAAGGTGACAATTGCTCTTAATCTTACAGCTTAAGACGTTATTACTTTTATTCTTCAGATTGCCTTTGTAATGATGAGGCACAACAGGAATGCCAATAACCTTTAAACATTTTTTTCTCAGCTTTTCTTGTTTTGAGTTGTACAAAAATGCAAAGTATCTAAATAGGCTAATTTGTGGTTTTTCTAAATAATTAGAGCTTAACAAAAGTCGAGCCAGACAAGTGGAATTCTTAAGGAGTCCTTCTGTGACTGTCAGAGCTCCAAGAGGCAGCTTTTGTGCTTAATCTCATGATTACAGCCTTGCTAAATGACTTTCATATCCATGCACACTTAAGAGATCGTCCAATGACATTAGGAGTATTTAGAGGGGAGCGTGTTTCCTTGGTGGCAAGGCGAGGCTGGGATGGCTTTTGTGAGACTGTTCATGGAAGGGATTACTGTCATCTTCATCACAGGTGCAGAGCTGAATTCAAAAAGGTGCCTTGCCATGCTTCCCTTGTTTAATGACTGTGTGCTAGCCTGTGCATGCTTCTCTGTGTGTGTGTACAGTATGTGTGTGTGTGTGTGTGTGTGTGTGTGTGTGTGTGTGTGTGTGTGTGTGTGTGTGTGTGTCCCTTTTCTCTTTCTTTATGTGTGAGTGTGTGCGTGTTTGTGTGTGTGTATGCTAATGTTTGTCTGCACGAGAGACATTTGGTTTGTGAACTTCTTTGTGAAGAGCAATGCACCCTGAGTCACTGGTCATCTGGTCTGGACTTTCTCCACTGTAGCCTTGACCATGCCCTTCCACTTAGGTAACATGATGAGCCATGATTATATTGCTCTTAAACAAGCCCTGCTCCTCTGCCCTGTGGCCAGCCAATTCCCACAGGGCTCTGGTGGACAGGACAGGGGTGAGGTATTTCCATACTGCTGATAGCAATCTGTCCCTTCAGATCTTCTAGGAAGGCCCGAGGTCAGAGCCCAATAGTGTGGGCTTGTAATTAATTACCGCCAACAGGTATGGAGGGAACCCTCTGGGTCCCTGCAGCAGCAGAAAGAGGTTAAACCAGCAAAGCACCACAGCTCAGGACACATTTGAAATCACCACAGCAGAGATGAAATGCGCAATTAGTCGTTTTTGCTGTGAAAAAATTAAAGACTTCTAGAGGCACAATAATGGGACACATCTGATTAAGAATGGTTGACAATTACTTGTGTTTTCTGTGCATGTAAATGCTTCATGTGAGGTGTTTTGTTTTGCATTGCATTGCATTGCATTGCATTGCATGTTTTGCACAGGGCAGCCGTGGCCTACTGGTTAACTCTTCGGACTTGTAACCGGAGGGTTGGTGGTTCGAACCCCGACCAGTAGGAACAGCTGAAGCAAGGCACCTAACCCCTCACTGCTCCCCGAGTGCCGCTGTTGTTGCAGGCAGCTCACTGCGCCGGGATTAGTGTGTGTCTCACCTCACTGTGTGTTCACTGTGTGCTGAGTGTGTTTCACTAATTCACGGATTGGGATAAATGCAGAGACCAAATTTCCCTCACGGGATCAAAAGAGTATATAGACTTATACTATACATTTGTTGATAATGTAGAGGGCCCTGTAAAATACTTTAAAAAATTAACAGAGAATAAAAGATTACATACAAATAAACATTAATTTGTACTAAAAATAGTGTGTTACACCATTATATTTTATTGACATGTGATAATATATCAATTGTTATGCTTATACAGGTAAATCATCAGTAATCATCATCCTATTATGTCAAGAAGCATTTTAAATTGTTCAGGCCGTTCTGGTGCATCTTGTTCTATGATGGACAATTCATACTGAGATACTGTACACATAGATACCTGAATCATTACTTCAGTGAGTGAGTAGGTCTTTTTGATAACACATGTTTCCTAAGATCAGGGAATAAATGCTGGTTTTCTTTCTTGTGTAGTGAGACAGGATGACCACATGAGGGCACTAGCTGTCAAAAATCCCCTGCAGCCCAGCAGCATTCATTGTGAAATCCTACTGTTAAACCTAAGTATTGCCAAATAGAAATGAATGAAATACTTCAGACACGGGTCAGTGCCACAGTGTATTAGTATATGTTGTATTTTTATTATTATTTTGATATTTGTGAATATGTAATACTTTCATGCACTTCCAAAAATCCTATACATCATAGATCAAGAAAATGAATGTAGAGAAAGTTGTTACATGTGTCCTTCTTTCTTGTCCCCAAAAGAGTTATTTTCTCAACTGGTCTCCATTCTGAATTTGAACATTTCATATTTGTATTTGTATCTGTCATGTGGCCTTGTCCTTATCCTTTCTCTGATTGTCACAGTAAAGGATAATATGCAATACATTTGGCAACATAAACACTGTTTGGCCTGGCTTTAAAGGTGTGAATTGTGCTCAATGGAAAAGGGATGTAAGACATATATTAGATCTGCTACCTGAACCCTGTACCCCCACCTTCCCACAAACACCTGAAGCCCCAGTCACCGTAGATCCCAGACCGCCCCCATCCCCCACCCCCAGACCCCCAGTCCCCCCGACCCCCTGTTGTCGGGCCAGCCGCCCGGTGCAGACAGAGGTGCAGACAGCTCCACTAGGCCTGGCCTATCAGCCTCCTCATCTGGCCTCACCACGCAGCCTTTCATCTCGTGTCAGCGCCTCAGGGCCAACATTGGGCCTTTGTGTGTGTGGCAGGATAGGGGACAGGACTGGGGGAGGTGTGTGTGTGGGTGGGGGGGGGGGGTTGTGTGATTGAGTTTAAAGGTGGGGGGTTGGTGCGCAGTGGCAGTAGAGGTGTAGAGAGTAGAGGGGGGTGGGGGCTGAGATACAGCCATGAGCTATCAACAGTACAGTACCTGTGTACTCCAAACCGGAGTGATGACAGTTACAGCATCACTACAGGACCGCACACGGACACAACCATGCACACATGCAGGGATGGGCAGCATTTATGATCCGTGTATTTAAAATACGCATTTCAAATGCAAAATAGTATTTTGTAATTTACTGGATTGAAGAAAATGGCTTTGTATTTTGTAACAAAATACTTTATAGGTGTGTATTTTTGTGGTTTAAGAAATTTGCCCAATATGGCCAAATATTTTTGGTAAGACCAATACTTTTGGTGATGTGATGACATCATAAAAGTGCAAAACATTGAATGTCGCCTCTGACTGCTGCTGACTTAGTAATTTGCCCAGACTTCTTGGGATCAGAATATTGAGATTCAGGAAGATGTTCCAGTGCAAGATGAGTAACGTGTAGGCTGCTCACACACAATAAGTGTGGTATATGGATGGGGTAATGGTTTTGTCCTGGTCCTGGTTTGAATCCTACCTCACTGGTAGGCTCGTTCGCGCTCGTTCAACAAATCCTGGCTTGGATAGTTGTCCACATCTCACTACTTCACCACGGGGGTCCCCTAGGGCTTGGTGCTGGGGCCCTTCTCTTTGCTATTTACAGCACCTGTCTGACCAGAGGTGGTGCAGCATTCTGAATCTGAACTGTAATGGTCTCACTACAACAATGCATTGCAATAGTCCAGTTTTGTTGATGGGCAACATGGTCATCTCCCTATATTAAAACATCCCTTGCAAAAATGAAGTATAGTATTTTGGGACAAAATGTTATAGTAATCTTATAGGAATACTACGTTATTTTGGGACATACTATAGAAGTACTTTAAGACTGTAAAGGAACACTATAGAAAGTAAGGATATTATAGAGGTATTACAGAACATCATAGAGGTATAATACACTACCGTAGAACTACTATAGTAATCTTATAGTGTTGTAGTAATGTGTCTGTGTTTTCGCAACACTGTCACTGCATCATGAATGACAGCGCATGTCAAGAAGAGCCTATGGACATGACTGTTCCTTACCGCCACTTCCTGAGTTCATTCGAACTGCTTGCATGGTATCTATCTGTTAGGAAACACACTTAGTTGGAAGTTGGAGGAGTTCATAGCTTTCTGATGAGGTGTTAACAATACACACCCTCATCAGAAAGCTATGAACTCCTCCAACTTCCATTTAAGTGTGTTTCCCAACAGATAGATACCATGCAAGCAGTTCGAAGTCGACGAAAATACAACCGCAAGCTAGGCTACCCTTAACCTAAAGCCGCCTCAAAACCAATGCTGATTGGCCGTTCGTTTAGTGAACAGCTCCAAATTGTTTCCATTGCAAAGACAGACTGATCTGCGAGTAAAATAAAATGGAGCTCGCGAGATCAAGATGGTCTCACAAGAAGGCTAGAATAGTATATAAATCAGGCCTATAAAGCAAATAGGCCTGATTTCATGCTTCCTTATGGATTTTTCATTAGGAAATACTTAAACTGTCATATTGACAACGTGACAAAGCAGTTTGAATACATTTCATTGTCATAAATACTTGCTTTTGAGACATAAACTAAGCAGTTTAAGCAAGATACACGTATTTGCAGGTAATCCACCATGCGGTCCAGTTTAAAGATAAAGATAAAGATAATAAGATAAAAGATAAAATATACTTTAATGTCCCCCAGGGGGGAAATTTGTCTTGGGCTGCAGTCACTGCGTCACACACAACATACCACATAAAATATACACAGCGAATAGACAATACAAACATGCCTCAAACATGCATCAACAACAGACACAATCACAAAAAACACACAAAAAGTGCACAACACAGTGGGGGTAAAAGTGTACAAGTAAGTAACACAGTCATTTGTTGCTTAGCATCCTAATGGCAGCTGGGATGAATGAGTTGTTATACCTCTTTAACCTGCAATTCGGCATTCTAAATCGTCTACCTGAGGGTAGATAGATAGATAGATAGATACTTTATTGATCCCCAGGGGAAATTCAAGGTCTCAGTAGCATACAGACAACACACACACACATCCACTTACAGCAGAAAAAGTAATTAAAAGTATATAATATAAAAACACAACTAAGCAATAAGGACAGTAGAAGATAAAACATAAACTAAATATACTAAAATACAAATTATACTAACACTTAATCTAAATCAATTCTAAAAACAGTATCCACATACAGTAGTGGTGATTAATCAATCTAGAGGCGCTTGCAATGACTGAGGTAGGGACTCTTTTTTCGTACAGTGACTGGAGGTCGCACTGTTCTTGGTAGCCTACAATCCTAAAAGCTGTACTGATCTGAAAAAAGCTGTAAAACTGATAGATTACCATACCAGGTCTGCATGCTATAACGTATTCTCTAAAATCATTTTAGTTTGCACTAATTGTTTTTAGAAATACACTAATTGTTGTACAAACGTTAATGATGATTCGAGAAATCAGCTGCTAATCAACAGAGTCAGTATAAAGGAATAGATTAAATAGACAGATATGGTCTAAGGTTTGCAAAGTGATTTCAGGCTCCCTTTTTTTACCATTTTCAAAATACAAAAATATAGTATTTTATTTTGATACATGGCGTGGCTATTGTGTTTTGTAGTCTATTTTGATGTACTTAAAATTATTTGATATTTTATTTTAAAATACATTTTGATGTATTTTTGTCCATCCCTGCGCACACACACACACACACACACACACACACACACACACACACACACACACACACACACACACACACACACATTTTAACCATTTATTTATGTCCACATGAAGAAAATGGTACAGGGACACAAATATTAAGAATACCGTACAATACATATGCAAACTCATGGACCAGTAACATGCACCAGGTCTTCACAATATCACTTAACTTAAGTGATATATAGCTTAACAAGCACAATACTCAGTTCTTAAGGGTATAAGTAGCAACGTCTCCGCCATATGTGGCGGCTGCCAATAATAGCAGAGATGGCACAGTACTTTGCAAGCTGTTTAGCCCTCCCTTTGGCCATCCCAAGTAGTTGCAGCCCTCTTACAGACAGAGGTGCAGTCATCTCCCTATATTAAAACATCCCTTGCAAAAATGAATTTCCCCTTGGGGATCAATAAAGTATCTATTTATCTATCTGTCTGTCTGTTTCATTGATATGTTCTGAGGTGTGATGCAAGCAATGAGGTATCTGAGTTGTGCGAAACCAGATAGGCTGAGTCTAGTAGGGAGGACTTGCAATCTGGCTTTAACTGTAAATGTGAGAATGTCCTCATTGAGTGCAGTGTTCTTGAGAAATGAGTGAGACACAGAGTGATCAGCAAAGGGAAGACATGCAAGTTTTCCCTGAAGTTTCAGTCCAGTCCAGTGTTGTTGTTGATGTTGGTGTAAGTCCAAAAGAGTTCGCCGGCCACCTGCAGATTATAAGTCAGTCAGTTATAATGTCCTCTGAGACCATCACAGTCACACACACACACACACACACACACACACACACACACACAGGCACATATGCAAGGCAACCAAAATCACAATAATCATCACAATTGCACATTACATAATGTATATTTCTTCCATAGTCATCCGTTTTCTTCCATGTTTACAGATCAAGGCTTTTCTAATGCTGCCAAAGTACAGCACTGACATAATTTCCTTCACCCCGCCTATCCTGAGTCCACCTAAGCTTCAATCCAGAGTGAGTTAAAGGAGTTTAATCTTGCTGTATGCTAAGTACTCGTACCACTACACTATACACACACTGTCATCCTTAAAAACAGAGGGCTTCAAGACCCCTACTCCTGTTCTGTTGTCTCTCTCTCTCTCTCTCTCTGTCTCTCTCTCTCTTCTGCTCTCTCTCTCTCATAGTTCAGTTTCTCCTCTCTCAGGTCCTCCTGCAGTGCCCTCTCTGTTTGTTTTCCTATGGGATATGTTCAGCTAACTGAATGATAATACCCTTAATTGGCTACACTAATCCTTGTCATAAGCCAGCGACTGGCATCTTCGTTGGTTTAAAGGGATGTGTCATGGTTCTACTGAGAAGGGAAACATTGTATCTGGCCGTTTTTACAAAGCTGGGCAAACATTAGAGTCACACTCTGTCAAACAGAAGGACAATGCATCATCACCCTGGCTTTTGGGTGGGTTGCTTAGTGCACTTCAACAGTTTGTTTTGACTTGTGTTTTACCATAATAACAATGTAATGAGGTATCCGTTGCCTTTGCTCAGCCGGTGTGTGCTTGCTTGGGGATTTAGAGAGTAAACAAGTGGCTGCAGCGCAAGCATCCGTGTCCAGTTGGCAGGCAGGCAGCTTGCTGAGGAGGATATTCATTTGAGCAAGCACACTTGTGTACAGGTGTATTGGGAAGCCACACATGTCAAATGCCTTGACATGGCTCTTCTGCTGACTGTATGCATGCTGGGAACCAGGAGATAAAATAGGAGGTGTCTGTAGTCCAATGGAGCACATAAAAGAATCATGATCTCTGCAGTGAGTGCAGTGGGCTCTGTTGTTTAAGTCCTGTAGGCCTACAGTATATAACTTACTGTACATGCTTAAACATTTGCTCTATGTGATTATGGAAATCAAACCGCCCCATATCAGCAGGACAGGACTCCACTTATAAGCTAGGGTCAGGGCTGACCATTATCACATGTTCGCTCACAGTAAGTTCCTTACTCAATACACACAGGCATGGCCCTCAATTAATCTCTCAGTTGGACAACCCAGCCCCAAGGATGGAGGTTTAGTTTAATAAGGCGCATGCTAGCAGCTAAAGGAGGAGAAGAGAAGAAGGGAATAAAAGGGGAGGAGGAGGGCCTGTGTGGGGTTAGGGAGGGGCTGTGTGTGTAGGGTTATCTTATCTCGGACAATAGCATGCTGATTCCTCTGGTCAACATGGTATCAGTGGAGGGGGCAATGTTGGGTCTTCCTCGTCCATCATCCCTGCTCAGGGAAGACCATTGTTTAGGGGTTTTTTAGGGTGTGTTGTGTGTGTGTGTGTGTGTGTGTGTGTGTGTGTGTGTGTGTGTGTGTGAGAGAGAGAGAGAGAGAAAGAGAGAGAGAGAGAGTGTGTGAGTGTGCTCACATTTTACCAATACCAAATATCTCTCATCAATATGTAATATCTTTCTTCCCTCAAAGTCGTCGTCCAGCTTTCAGGTCCATGTCAACACATCAGTTACCACTAGGGGGGCATGGTTGAGCTTTGATACGCATTGATGAATAAATGCAAACAGGAACCTTTTATACATTTTTATGTTTGCCAAAGGCATGACAATTGTCAAGATTTTATATAAAGTTTCACACATATTTCCACAGCCTGATTCAATCTTATTTGCACATCTCAGATTGTGTTAAATATTATTCATTTCAGACAGCGGCTGAAGCCAGCACCGTCTGCGTGTCTGTTATCCAGATCAAACTGGATCAAATGTACGCTGAGAGGAGTGAAGGAGAGCTTGAGGGCTGTGGGATTATCTCCTAGGTTACCACCACCACCCCACCCCCTCCCGCTCACAGACTTCCACCAACTTTTTCTCAAATTGTAAAGCACCTGTTGCCTGGGGCAGCCAAGGCTGAACTCACCTGTGCAAACATGAGGGTTTGGAAGGACCGGTTTTAAATCCGCCATGTCGTCCCTCATCTGCTGCTCAGCAACCAGCCTCCTTGTCTAACCAGCCCCCACACTTACCCTTTTCCCCTTTCCTTACACAACTACCACCACCCCTGCACCCTGGGGCAGTTCCTTTACACAGAGGGATTCCCTTTATGGATGTGCCACTGTGAATATCTTCACACACAGTGCATGGTTGTCTAGGCAAGTAAACACTGGGACACTTCATTTGAATAAGTTGTTATGGTATGTTCTCCCTCTTCCAGGATGTGTGCGTGAGAGCTAGCCAAGCGGTGCGCTCTGAAACCCTGGGTGAGACGGGGGTGGCAGGCCGAGGCACTGCATGACTGATGGCCATGGCCTTGCCTCTTGGTCAGGTCACTGAGCAGAAACTGCTTCTGAATTTCTGAAATACTTGAACTGATCGCGGTTGTGACACCTGTTGGTTTTTCCATTTTGATTATTTTTTGATGGGTATAATTCATTCTGTTTTCATGTTGTTTATTTTATGTGTGCGTGAGGGGAGTGGGGTTGTTGAGGTTTTAACGTGAAATCGAACAAAACACATTTTTCTCAAAACAAGATAGATGCCCCATGAACTTTTAGCATCTATATGAGCAATGAGCATGCACAATCGCTTATGTTATAGCTGGTTTTAAGTCTACCATTACGATTTTATGGCTTATACTCCAGTTGTCAATGAAGAAATTGAATTGGGTTCACATCCGGAACATAAGTGAGGCAGGACTGTTGAGCTCTTTAGGGGCTTTTTTTTACTTCTTAGTAGTATAGTATAGTATAGTATATATACTCTTTTGATCCCGTGAGGGAAATTTGGTCTCTGCATTTAACCCAATCCATGAATTAGTGAAACACAGCACACAGTGAGGTGAAGCACACACTAATCCCAGCGCAGTGAGCTGCCTGCAACCACAGCGGCGCTCGGGGAGCAGTGAGGGGTTAGGTGCCTTGCTCAAGGGCACTTCAGCCGTGGCCCACTGGTCGGGGCTCGAACCGGCAACCCTCCGGTTACAAGTCCAGAGTGCTAACCACGGCTGCCCACTTCTTGTTGGTTTCCTTATGACTGATAAGAAAGGAAGCATAAAAGTCATGCAAATCAGGTTTTGGGGAAGTTTACATAAAAACAGTTGAATTTCCACCTGTGCCAGTCACAGAAGCTACAGAACCATTTGTCATGTGCATTAGATACTAAACTAAACTAAACTCAAAACACCTGCATCCTTCTTTCCATGCAGCATCTGTTCCTTTCACAAGGAACCCAAAACCTTAAGATCATAAAATTAGAAACAAAAGGTAAGGGTTTGAATATGTTTCTACACATACACATAGGATTTTATGACTATATACAGTAATACCATGCAGACAGAGTACAGGTAAGTAAATGTCAAGAAATACATGTACATAAATAGAGAAATGTCACTATTGAAAAGCATAAAGCCTCTAGTTCCTCTGCCCTCTGTTAGCAAGGGATTTTGATGTGGCGTCAGACAATAGGCGATTTAGAGATTTCCTGTTTGAGAGTGTCATATGATTTGTCCTCAGGCTATGATGTTTTAGAAGCTTTTGTGTGGCGTTCTGAATAGTGGAAACTATACTTCCCAAAGGTTCTTTATGTCACCCACTGAATGCTGGGATCGCAGGCCTTTGTGGGGTGATTTATGCTCAGTAACGCAGGCTTCAATGACCCCAGGGTGACGTGCGCTGCATTAACAGTGTATTTGATATGGCTGCCCCTTCTTCTGCACAGTCTCTCTCAGAAGAGAGTGCATATTGTGGCAGACAATGGCTTTTGTGCTGAACCACAATGAAAGGGTTTTAAACCAGCTATTCATGTGTCTGCTGTTAGTGAAGCTACATGCATGTGAAATTGCATCAGATGACTTGAACACCCCCCTCCACACACACACACACACACACACAGACACACACACACACACACACACACACACACATACACGCACCACCAATACAAGCCAGCCAGCACACAAAACAAACAGACTCAAACTCAATGCTGGCAACATGTCAATCTCTTACTGAAAGAGATGTTCTATTTAAAGTTTGGCATCAAAAACAAAACACAAAGTGCTGAAAGAACGTGTGGCAGGGGCCCAAAAGCCCGTCAGGGGTACATCCTCCAGTCACCTGTGAGTTAAAGTGGCCGGAGGAGGCAGCACTCAGGCACAGGTGCAGGGATGTGCTGCGTTCTCTTCTCGGCTTTGTGTTGCGGAGCTCATGCATTCTGTTGACTTTCTGCGATTCAGTTCGCGGCTCCCTGCTCTGGGGCCTCGGAGGCGTCCGTGGCTAAGCAGAGCTGACAGGCAGCACCCGTTGCGGGAGGCAAGAGGAGGACGCTGATCTGTCAGTGCATGCCCGCTGCCTCCCCAGATTTCATGGAGGTGCTTTCGGGAAGAGGCTAATGTGTTCTGTGTGTGTGCATCTCTTTCTCTCTCTCTCTCTCTCTTTCTCTCTCTCTCTCTCTCTCTCTGTGTACAAACATATAGGTTACACATCATGTTCACTGCAACTCTTCATATTTACATTGTGGACTCGTTGCTACATCATATCATCGTAACATATCAGGAGTCAGTTACCACTTGCCACACTGACTGTGTGAACTCAATCCTACGTCTACATAACAACCTCATTTACTGTGACACTGAAGCAGGGCAAAACCTCTTGCATGTGGCTGGATAGATAATAGGTTAATCCACAACAGAAAGAGAGAGGGGGATGAGAAAGAGAACGAGTGAAAGAGAGTGTGTGTGTGTTTGTGTGTAGCATGAGAAAGGTGCCTTGCTTTTCTTCCCTGAGACATCAAACAGGGGGGACTCTTGGGACTTTCATCTGGTCGGACAGGTTGAACCGATCCCGCCAGCCCCATTCAGGCTTAGGGATCAATACCACCTCGACACATCTGTGCTCTTTCATGTCACGCTGGTCATTGTCATTGAGATGCCACGGGAAGCTGTGTGCAATCTCATTACCCACTCACCGGACGGACTTCTACCTGAAGTTCCACCCTCACAATGGAGTTGTCACACTCCTTTGGGGTTTTATGTAATACCTCCCAAATGTCTGTGCTCTCTGATGTGTGGCCTGTCACTTCTCCTGTGGATGATTAGACCTCTTACCTTCCAGACTGTTTCTGCTTGGGATTTTAGTCTTTGATGTGGGGGGCCCTGATATTAGGGGGAAATGGGGGATGGATTTGGAGAGAGGACTGTGCCCCTGTGCCATATACCCCAACCGGGCCCGACCTGGCCAGCTCACACAGCAGCGGCTATGTGTTCACCTCCAATCCTCTTCTGTCTACCTCTCATTTTCCTCAGCTCCTAATATGGCCTGGCCTGAACCTTGTCAACTTTAGACCCGGCTTTGACAACATGACTAAGATTATGATCTGTTAAATAACATATTTTAATGGTGGTATGCAGATCCATCGGGACCTCGATTTGTAACCTGATAAGATCAATGAAGCAACTGTCAGAACACAGGTATTCCACAACAAATTATGGTGCTCCTTCATCTACACTGCCCCAATACATTCTGCCGACTGGCTGTTGCATAGTTAAATTATGTAAAAACAGAACAGGATACTTCAAGTCATGCCAGTTAATGTAACATTTGCAGGAAAAAAATAGCGAGCAGCCTGATAACCAAATGAAATGCTCGGCGGGCCGGATGAAAATGCTCGGCGGGCCGGATCCGGCCCGCGGGCCGCAGTTTGCCCACCCCTGCTCTAGAAGGTGCATCATTTGCCAGTCTGTGGTGAAAGTGATGCTGAGAGCAACACATGGATGTGTCTCATCAGTGAAGCCATCAGTCTCAGACACAAAAGCTCCTCAGTCGAGGCTGTCACATACCTGGCTGCCTCTGCACCACTCTCCAGTATTGGCAGGTTGGAGATGGTGAGAAAGATAAGAAGGGGAAGTGTGTGTGAGTGTGCGTGTGTGCGTGTGTGCGTGCGTGCGTGCGTGTGTGTGTGCGTGCGTGTTGTGATACACTTCATTATCAGTATGTTGGTATGCCTAAATGTGCATGTATTTGGTGTCTGCAGGTCTACGGCCATACACACTGTGCGTACCATCAGGCTACTCAGCTACGAGAGAGAAATTCCCCTGTATGTATATTTACTCCTATTTGGCCTATCATAACATCCCAACTCTTCACTGCACTGTAGCACATTAACTGCATTAGGCTGTTTATATTTTTCTGTAAAATAAACAAATGTATATATTTATTTTATATATTTATTTAGGTGTGCATACCATAACATTTCTTCCTGCAGGCGCCCTTGTTAAATTGCACACGCATTATACATTAAAACTATATCTAAAGAATCACTAGAAATCAGGTGGTTAATGATGTGGTGGTAATGTAGATTTCATGACATACAACACTAAACTAAAATACAACACTGACCTAAAAACTTGAGTCCGAGACAGTTCTGCATACTTTTAAAATGTTACCACTGAAGAATCAAAGTATGCCACAGTAATGTCCACTGCCCTGTAATGGACTATGAGGCTACTTCTACTTATTACTTTAATTTGATTACTTGAATTACTTAGCCTACTTATGAGTAGTTCGTTTCCTAAGCTTTCAACAAATTATTTACTTGGTGCGCTGTGTGGAAGATTGTTAAAGTTCGTTCTTCCCTATACAAGTTGTTTAATTTGCATTTGATCTATACCTGACTTGACTTGGCTTTAATGATGCAGAAAAAGATTACGAAACCTTTCAGCAATGCTTTGACCTCCTACAGAAATTGTCAAGGCTTATAGAACCTCCTGTTGGAGTACATGTCAAACAACATCGATCATTACCCCTAAGCCCATGGTCTATAGACTCTATACAAACTCTGGCACATCCAGAGGTAGTTTATACATTTCTCAACACTGCATATTATTCACAACCATAAAGGCTCGTCACATGGATTAATAACACAAAAATACTGCCAATGCCAAAGTTAACACCCAGTTTGAAAGAGTAAATAGGTGAGTTGAAATGGGGCCGGTGATGAGTCTGTCACTTCTTGTTAATCATGTTATATTTGCCAGTATGAAGTGATGAGGCAGCTGGTGGGAACAAATGCAAAATTATCTCCTTATCATCATACAAAAATACAATGTGATTTAAACCAGGGTATGACTGAACAGCCTGTTAGGTGATGTTGGTTGGCGTTGTGTGGGATATGACCAAACATCTCAGACCTATCCTTTCAGAGTCAAGGACTATGTCAGCGTAATGGTACAATTAGGCCTCATTCAGTTGAAATTACAATATTGCATGATCATTTGAAAATGACCTATAGGGAGGCAGCGAAGCATCATGATATAAGTGCTTTTAAACGGAAATAGTCATGCTGATGAGGCCCAAATGCATTTTGTCATGGTAAATGCAATAACCATTCCTTTTGTCAAGGATCAAGGATTAGCTTTGAAACTTGTTTTGAATCTCACATAAATACACCATAAACATTTAGTTTTAGCACATTCATTATGTCATCATGTGCTCATGTTTTCAAGGTACAGAACAACAGCTCTTGTAAATCATGAATGTAGATTATTTAATGCAGGGAACTGTGTAGTAGGCTTTTATACACAAGAGGCAGGAATTTTGGTCGCAGGCGTGAAGGACAGAATTGAAGTGCTTTATTTCTTGAACATAAAAATCAATAGAAAACATGATGAGGTAGGCTATTGCTCTCAGACAACTTGGGTCGGTTTGGGCATCGACCTCTGTAACCACTGGAGGGCGTTGTATTTCTCGGATACATTCAAATTGTCAAATCGTCATGAGCCAACTGAAGGGACACCTGATAGGTTAGTAATGCGTAGCACCTATGCTATTCCTTCTCTTTCGCGAGTTAATGTTGTCTCATCTAGGCCTACATGATACATGAGAGCCTAATTTTGCACGTTCAGTGTTGTCTGCACTTTTAATCCACATTAGAAATCAATACCAACTCTTGTGTGCAAACATTAGGCTATTTTAAACCATTTTAGCCTCCAACATCCTTGATGTTAAATTGTTTCTTCTACACTGACTACCAATTAGATGACGAGCCTCTGTGATCGCTGTCGCCAGTTTGTTTGAACAAACTTTTTTTTTTTTTATTACGCACCGTCTGTGACACGGCCGCGTGATAGAAATCCTTGGGGACGCCGTCGTCACGTTTACAACCTTGATAGCGTTTCCTTATCAACGGTTCTGTTTATGACTTATTGGTTCATGGGCAGTCTAATTATGACAAAAAAGATATCCGTAGCGATCGGAGCCAGCATCTCTTGGAATCTCTTGAAATGCCGAAGTAGGCATAGCCTATGCTGCACGAATAAGAGTGTGTTTGCCAAACATATTCTTCCTCTCTGTTTTTTTCCTCCAATAAGTAGCAACTGAGATGTATATCAAAGCATAAAACAAGCAAACAGCATCCTTATCAGACCACAGCACCATGCACCATGCTAAATTGTATTTTGATCTAGGCGCCATTATGACCAATGCTGCATCACACTGTGATAACAAAATCTATGTGGAGTGTGAGAGAACTTTGCAACATTGCGGGGAGGGTGAGCGCAAGTGAAGTGACAGTCTACTGGTGCACTAGCACAACAGGATCTAAACCCCAGAATCACCACTGGCAATTACCATCCCGTCCCGGGCCTTTGATGTTCAGTAGCAGCAAAAGCCCCGGGTTTCCTCTTTTCATTTTGAAACGGTTTGTTGTAGTCTCCCCGGGGGGACGACTGATACGTGCCTTGGCCCATGCCTCTGCCATCCTGGAGAGAAGCCACATACCTCCGTGCCTGTCGGGTCAGGAGGCCGCCTCTTCCTCCCCTTCTCCTTCTGTGTATTTTCTCCCAGTTCACTTGATTCCTCTTTCCCTCCCTGTCTTGTCCTGTGCTAGTTTACTTAGCTAATTGTGTAGACTACCATGCGCCATATCGCGTAAATCTTTTCAGCCAGAAGGCATATATAAAGGCACAGTTAAAACTTTTTTTCGCAATTATAATGCGTTATCTTGTAGGCCTACAACGCAAAATGGAATTATGACGGCAAACACGTGCAATTGACCTGTCGCTAAGCCCCGCCCCCCATTGTTACCGTGTGAAAACTCGGACAAACAAACCAGACTTGATTAGAAATACATTGTGGACAATGACAGCTGACAGTATATGAAAGCAGGCTTTGAGGACGTTTTGGTTGATAAAAGGATTTACTTTCCTCCAGAAGCTATCAAAAGGGACTTAATTATGCTATGGAGGGGTGTATTTAAAACTTTAGAATACATACAAGGTGACAAGCAGTTGTGGCGAGTAGCCGTGCAAATCCCACTGACGTTAATGCTAGCTAGCTAGTGGAAGATTGATACTAAGATATGTTAGGTTACGTTAATATTTGATGTAGTAAGAATATAGTAGTTGGTTAATGAGCATTTTCATCTTGGGATTTAACAGGGAACCTGTGCCCACGTTGTTGGCCTAGTTGCCTACATTACCTCAAGCTGTTGCAAACGCGAGAGACGTCCAGTAGGCTACTTTTGATGAAAATATACCCCGTTTTCTAGCCTCTCGGGGTACCGGCTATCAGTATTACACGTCCCCAATGCAAAACGTTTGACCATGGTTATCCGTCGGGTTTTTTTGAGTTAATAAACTCCATAAATAAACATTAATTTGTTATTTTATGCCTGCCCCCTGTTGTTTCCTATGGAGTTGTCCGAGCTGATGTCCGAGTCCCGTTGAGGCTGGACTGTCATTGGCTCATCAGCGTTCTAAGGATGGCGCTTAGCGACAGGTCAATTGTTGAAAGCCGGTGTGTAAGGGTAACAATGCTGATTATATCATTCTCGATTGTTTGTCGCCATTTGGCCACACCAGATCAATAGTAGCAGAGAATGTCTAATAAGGGGAGAACCTTTACTCTCGGAACGCTTCTGGTGTGGTACTGCATCTAGGGGCGCTCGCTGGCGAGTCCAGAATGAATGGAGGTCTATGGAGCTGTACCCCTCAAAATCCACTTTTCTCGGGATATCTTTTTTTTTTCAAGTAATTTGAATATTGTATTCGAAAGGGGAGGCAAAGACAATACACTTGGTTGAGTATAATATTTTTTAAAGTCACTTAATTGTTCTAAAAAGCCTTTCAAACGTGTCAATGACGTCATTCATTAGCATGATCATAGCATAGCATAGCATCAATGCTAGCGTGTTATAGGCAACAACGACCCAACCTGTAAGAAAACGAAAGGACATGACTCCCGGATTATTTCACTTTTGATTGATAATCCATATCCATTTTGCGAAAAATAAAATAAAATCTGAGGGTTTCAGTTGTTAAATAGGTGAAAACATTAAATGTAGCCATGTAGCTCCATAGGACCCCATGTATTTTGGACTTCTAGCCACATCGCCATCTAGGTGAACTCTGGTGAACTGCAGCCAAGTTCGGTTTGTATGGGATTAATAGAGAGTGGGGAGGCTCTCCGTAGACAGGCTCTGATAGTAGTATCAGAGAGGGTTAAGGCAGAGCGAGAGGCGCAAACGTTCGACAATTTCCGCGTTCGATTATTGCAAGGGGGAGGGGGGAAATCCCCCCCTTATGCAGACCAGAGTAAACCCTCGCTGCACTAATGTCAATGGAGACTTGTGAAATTTTACCAATAAATTGGTCATTATGTCTTTTTTTGGAAAATTTTGTCATAATCTGTAAGTGTTTGGGATCATTTCAAGCCTAAAAGTGTAATTTTTTAGTGTTCGGATTTGTAATAAAATAACTTAATATCAGACCATGCTGCTGCCAGTTACTGTCCGGTTGTTAGCATGCTAGCTAGCCTCTTAGCTAAGGTAACATTTTAAACAGAGAAGTGTAATTTCTTTGAAATGACAACTAGCTAAATGATTATAGACAATAATACTGTGAACACAATTATGTTTATCTGTTCTTATTGCTCATTAAGACAGAAAGCATATTTAGTGACGTAAGGTGACACTCCCACTTATGCAGACCGAAACTGTCCCATTTTGCTCCCAATTAACGAATTACGTTGCTCTATCTTGCTAGTAATCAAGGATCTTTGGTAGTATGGCTTTGAGCCTGAGAATCTCACCAGAGCCCGTCTAGAGTTCACCTAGATGGCGATCGCGGGCGAGTCCAAAATACATGGGGTCCTATGGAGCTACATGGCTACATTTATTGTTTTCACCTATTTAACAAATGAAACCCTCAGATTTTATTTTATTTTTCGCAAAATGGATATGGATTATCAATCAAAAGTTAAATAATCTGGGAGTCATGTCCTTTAATTTTCTTACAGGTTGGGTCATTGTTGCCCATAACACGCTAGCATTGATGCTATGCTATGCTATGATCATGCTAATGAATGACGTCATTGACATGTTTGAAAGGCTTTTTAGAACAATTAAGTGACTTTAAAAAATATTATACTCAACCAAGTGTATTGTCTTTGCCTCCCCTTTCGAATACAATATTCAAATTACTTGAAAAAAAATGATATCCTGAGAAAAGTGGATTTTGAGGGGTACAGCTATATAGACCTCCATTCATTCTGGACTCGCCCGCGAGCGCCCCTAGATGCAGTACCACACCGGAAGCGTTCCGAGAGTGAAGGTTCTCCCCTTATTAGACATTCTCTGATCTCACTGAGAATCTCACTTTATCTCCAATTTGAGCGCATGAAAAAACTTCTAAAATCTGTAGGCCAATAGCCTAAAAACTGGATATATTATCAAATAATATTCAGTATGAGCACCAACTTCATGATGACATGATAACAAATCTGACAGGTTTATGGCACATGGATCAATAGACTTAAACCAATAAACTTCAGAGCTCAAATATGAAGTGCTCTCATTCATAGGTCAGCAGTTCTTGTATAAATTTGGATAATTTTAGTTATTACACTTCTTATGTAATATCTTATATACTGTATAAACTAGTATAAAACCTGTTCCACAAACGTGTCTTTTTCTCACAGTACTGCATTCTTCTCATAAGGAGCTCTCCATCTCAGTTTTGACAGTCCTACTTTGTCGGAAGACACTGTCGGCATTAAGACTTGGATTACTCTGCCAGGGTGCAAATAGATATACATTACACGTATGACTGACTGTTATTTTTGACAGTTCAGGTAGAGAGAAAAGTAACAGAGGGGGATTATTGGACAGCTTATGAAAATACTTGGCACAGTGCCTGAAATCACATCTCCCATATGTCCTCACGGATATGTAGGTGCTATCTCCCCTACTGGTCTTTCTTCAGACTATGTGGGTGGATTAACTGAGGGAGCTTTCCTTTGAAAGAAAGTGTGGGGCCAGCGAATCTGTTGTTATTTGTAGCCTACCTCAATAGTGTAGGCCTAGTCATTTACAGTAGGCCTATATTTGACGTTTGAGTAACAGCAGATACCTGAAAACTATAATATTTCGTCAGGAGAATTTCATCTCACAGTATTTGGAGTTTACATCTCTACCAAATCCAAATTTGCCTCAGGCAATTTAAAGGATTTCTTAGATGTTGTAATACATTGAAAATATTTGTATTTGTCTGTTTAACTTTTCGTGTTTGTTTCAGATATATTAATGCATGCTATTTGAAGTTAAACACCAAACATTTTGCTACTTGCCCTGTGATTGCTTATCGAAGTGCATTGTCAGCTCTAGTAATAGCTCTCACTGGCGTATGTCAGTGCCTAGAGTCGTATATGAAAAGCATTCTCTCTCTCTCTCTCTCTCTCTCTCTCCTCTCTCTCTCTTCTGGTCAGCCCAGGCCACTGTTCAGTTTGGGACTGATTGATTGGTTCATTAAGGTGTGGATAAGTGTTGGCAAGTTTAATCTTCTATTTACAGTCAAAGTTCTGTTTGCAGTGAGAGAATGAGACAGGCCAAGATCTTATCAGGTTTGCACAGCTGGGAGGCTGCCTGTGCCGGAGCTAAGACCTCTTTGCTCCATGTCTAGTACACTCTTGTAGATAGGATATAATTCATCCCGAATACTTGGTGGACTATTTAAAGGGCGCCAGTGGTGCTTGGCCTGATAGACTTCGACTTAATGCAAAGGGTACCCACCTGGTGCAAAGATTAAGGCTCTGATTCATGCATAGATGGAAACACCAGCAAACGAGGCTAAATGCAGTGTAATCATATGTACCATGATAGGGCAAATATTTGCACATCACATAGAGCTATGCCTTTAGTTGTGCACAAAAAAGTGCATGAAATATTTTGATACAGTTCTTTCCCTTTATCACTGAAACATTGCACAAGTGCTATCTTGCTGGAATTAATGTGCCATTTCAAGAGTAGTTTCCCTGTAGTCAGGAGAGGACATTTCATATAGAATCATGGTGACAGGTTTGTGTGTGTGTGAGTGAGAGAGGTGAGAGGAGTAGAGAAGGATTCAGACCTACAAGACCTACAAGCTTCATCCATACCTTAAAGGTAGGGTAAGCAAGGCTGGATGCAGATGCTTTTGTCCAAAGAAATTTACATTATATTTGAAACAAAGACCAAATAAAGTAACAAAGTAAAACACACCAGAGAGGCCCTTCAGTGCTCCCTGAGAAACTCTACATAGTGTTTTATTGTTTGGGGAACAAGCTGCCCCCACTTTGGTTGTTTCAAGTTCACAGAGACAGGGCTGTGTAAGAAGACCACATGGGGTGGTGCAACAAGCAAGCAAACAAGTGTGTGTTCCCAACGGTTAGTGTGTGTGTGTGTGTGTCTGTGGCCAACGGTTAGTGTGTGTGTGTGTGTCTGTGCCCAACGGTTAGTGTGTGTGTGTGTGTCTGTGCCCAACGGTTAGTGTGTGTGTGTGTGTCTGTGGCCAACGGTTAGTGTGTGTGTGTGCCTGTGCCCAACGGTTGCCTGTGCCCAACGGTTAGTGTGTGTGTGTGTGCCTGTGCCCAACGGTTAGTGTGTGTGTGTGTGCCTGTGGCTCTCTGTGAGTCACCTTTGTGTGCAACCATGATTTTTAGTGGAAGCAGTTTCACAGGTGTCATTTATGGTAGATCAGAGGGGTGGTGTGTTGACGTCACTGTGACTGACAGGGTCAGGAGAGCAGGAGAATGGTGTGTGAAAGTGAGCGATAAGAACAGAACATTTTGGGTTCTCTGTTCCTCGGGATATCGTTGGTTGAATTTGTGGGCATTGAAATTATTTATAAATGTATTAATGACACAGCTTCTTGAAATGGTTTTAGGTAGTCATAAAGTGGTTGTTATATTAATAGGCTACAGATCTGTTATGCACCATGTCAACATTATGTGAGCATAGGCCTAAACACCCTTGTAAACACTCTTGTCATAGCCTAATAATGTGTGTGATGCTTCATAATCAGTAACCCTAAGTTGGCATTTGACATTCAGTGTGCCTTAGCCCCAGAAAGGTTGAGACCTCTGCCCTAATCTACCATGGTAATTTGAGTGCCTAGTGCGCTCGTTCCCTACCGCGCAGGCCTGGAGGAAGTGGGAGGTGATGGTCTCCCTCATGTTCCTCCAGGAATGGGCTTAATGAGCTCTGGGCTAACGGCCACTTCCTGTCCCGCAGCACATGGGACTGCCGAATCTCTCTTACCCATGTCTCCATCAGTTAACACGGCGGGCACTTCGGCACATGGCGGGGACCGTCAGCGGGGCCCGCGAGAGACAGAGAGACGCGGGCCCTGCAGCCGCACTCACGAGGGACCCCTACTTCGGGCTTTTGAGGGGGTTTTCCCCTCTGTTGCGTCCACTTCTGGTGGCCTGTGTTTCCCACGTGCGCCACGTTTGATGTTCACTGGGCCCTGGGTGGACGCGGGAGGAAGGAGAGGTGTGTGGTGGCGACTGGCGAGGGGGAGTTGATGGAGACCACACAAACGGATATTTCACGGAACGCTTACTTCCAGCTTTCAGTGTCTCTGGTTGCGAATGAAAAAAAATTGGGATTTTCCACCCATCTTGTGAAATTTGGTGTGACTGTGGTGTTAATTATGACCGCCGCGCAGCGAAGCAGCGGTCATATAGGTTTAGTCGGATTTTTTTATTTTTTTTTATTTTTCGCATGTCCAAATTTCCGTCAAGGATTCCCGGGACACTGAAAGACCGGGGTAGACGAAACTTGGTGGGCATGTAACCCCATATGGATAGCATGGAACCATCGTTTTTCGCTTTGATCTGTAGCCCCCCCGCTGGACTGCACCCCCCGAAAGGAGGGTAGGGCAGACACAGTTTTCTGTGAATATCTCGAGAACCGTAAGGTTTAGGAGGACCATTTGTTTTGTATGTAATTGGGCCATGTCAACCCATTCCATAACCACTCATTTCATGTATAGCGCCACCTAGTTAAACACAAAAAAGTAAAAATTAGGTGTTGTAATCGCAGGTATCTGTGACCTAACATAGTCAAAACAGCACGAAATTGGAAGTGTAGGATCATTATGACACCCTCTGAATGCACGCCAAGTTTCGTGGAATTCCATTCATGGGGGGCCACATAATAAATTAATTTATGTTACTATACACCAACTGGCCTGTAGGTGGCGGAGACAGTTTTCGTGAATATCTCGAGAACCGTAGGGCCTAGGAGGTCCACCTTTTTTTTTTTGTATGTTGGTCTTAAGGGGCATGTCAACCCATCCCATTACCACTTATTTCATGTATAGTGCCACCTAGTTAAAAAATTAAAAGCAAAAAAATTAGGTGTTTTCATCACAATATCTCTGGCTGACATGGTCAAAACTGCACGAAATTGAAAGTGTAGGATCATTATGACACCCTCCGAATGCATGCCAAGTTTTGTGAACTTTCGTTCATGGGGGGCCTTACAATAAAATAATGTATGTGTACATTTAGTGACCAGACACCAACAAGGATTCGGGACACTGAAAGACCGGGGTACATTTAAACTTGGTGGGCATGTAACCCCACAAGGATAGCATGGAACCATCGTTTTTTCGTTTTTGATCTGTAGCCCCCAGCTGTACTGGACCCCGAAAGGAGGGTAAGGCAGACAGTTTTCTGTGAATATCTTGAGAACCGTGGGGCCCTAGGATGACCAATTTTTCCGTATGTTTGCCTCCAGGGGTCATGTTAACCCATTCCATGTGCACACATGTGCATAAACAGATACACACGCATACACATACATTTACAGTAATCATAATTATGACACATACTCACACAGTAGACATATGCGATGCATGCATGCACATGCACAAACACACATACACAGGCAAACACACAAAGCACACACACACACACACACACACACATAAACATAAGCGTACACGTTACACATGCACACAATTCAAAAAATTTCTCAGAATTATGAACAGGCAAGATGGGGGTGGGGTTGTATAAAATCGATTTTACATGTGAAATCTATGAACTAATCATGTTTTGGTACTTGTTGTCTAGCAGATACCAGTGAGAATTGAGTGTGGATAATGCAATTTAGTGAGACAGTTAGAATCATATAGGCCTTTCAGCGTGATTTATTTTTGTGGAAAAAATGTGCTGGACTGGGCGGCGGTCATATTTTGTACCGCTCTGCGGTACATCTAGTTGCACTCTCTTTCTGTGCTTTTTTGTGTAATGACTGCTGACTAGAGAGGAACTGATCAAAATGAGAGATATGAGGAGTGAGCCTGAACGAGCGGCTGAATCACGAGTCCTCAGGTCCTTATCAGATGATCCGACTGAAATCGGAAGGGAATCAAGCCGACCGAAGTCTTGAAAGACTACGGGATGTGCTCCCACATCACATCAGTCCCTGTGAAACCACAGGATGTGCAGTCCTGACAGGAAGGAGCGGAATGAGTTATTCACCCAGGGCGCTTTACTCCACTGTGATGACACAGCGCCTTGGTGTTAGTAGGCAGTGCCATGGCCTCACCCGAGGTGCTTCAGCAGTGTGAACATACTGGGAGGGGCTGACAGGAAGCACGGCTATGAAACATAACACACATGTAGACTTTATTAGGCCTTCTACCAGAGCTGTAGTCATGACCACCTTTGTGAGTCCAAGACAAGTCCAAGACCAGGACTAGTCGAGACCAAGTCCAGACCGAGTCCACAGTCATTCAAGTCCAAGTCTGCATATCTATAATATTAGGTCATACTGGTATTGCATTTTCACTTCAAAGAAGAGTTTTGAAAGGCATTTGATTGGGTAACAGGTGGTCAATGTCAATGGCCAGCCATTTTGATGGATTTTGAAAAAAATGACATGATGTTAAGCTGGAAAGACAATACTGGACATTTAGATGAAGGATCAGTATTAGGCTTTCCTTTACCTAAAGGTGCAGACAGGAATTTTACGCGATTTCAAGCCCATAACATTTTTGTCACATTCAGAAATCATCTTCTCACGGCCACTAGCTGCCCATTCCGTGAGTACACTGTAAAAAAAAAAAACGGTTTCTGTAGGCAGCCCAGGCCCCAAAAACTGGAAACAAACAAAGTGGGGGCAGGCTTTCCTTCAAACTAAAACGAAATCTTGAGTGGAGTTTCTCTGGGAATACTGAAGGTAGGGGAGAGCTACCTCTCTGGCGTGTTTAGTGGTTAAAATACAATAATACATATAATACATATTATAATATAATATATAATAATACATATAATATATAATACATATAATACATATTTTTGCACAGAAGTGTCAGCTAATTATATATAAATATAAATATAAACATAAACAACAAACATGACTTCCTGCAGTACTACAGCCCTGCCATCTAAAAACGCTGTGCTCCCCTTGCACTTTCCCTCGACAGTGTAACAGAGCTCAGCTTTCTCTTGCCTGGCCCGTGAGTGGACTAATTTGAAAGAACTGTCAGCAGCCAGGCCGGCCTAATGAGCCCAGGCCCTCTCAGTGACATCAAAGTGCCTTGTTTATCTTGGTGCTGGTTCAAGACAAACATGCAGTCACATTAGCAACTAATGTGGGTCAGAGCCATAGACAAACAGAGGATACAGGATGGGATAGCAACCAGACCAGTTAAGATTTACAACATAATTCCTGCTGGGAAATCTAATAAACCGGTAGGACTCCTTCAGTGTCCAAGTTAGGTTGTTGGATGTTTAAGTCCACATCTAAAGAATTCATTGACAGATTTCTATGATAATATGTGTCACAATATACCTTTCTTTATTATATCAATACATTACTGAAATAAGTATAAAGAGATGCTATTCTTTTAATTTTTTTTAAATATGTGACTTCATCGCTTTAAGACAGGAATCATGCAAAGTATTAGGCATGCTACATCTGCAGCTAAAGGCAGAAGATATACTCAAAACAAGGCTTCAATCTATTGGCATCTGTCGTTTGTAATTGCCCAGCTGCCATTTGCGTAAGAGGGGTGTGTTTATCTTGGCAGTGGACTGGTGCAGTCGTGCAAAATGCCAGGAAGGGCTTTCAAGAAGCCTGCATTCTTATATTGTGTGCCACTCTGGGGTTCTATGAACTTTACTGCCCATGATTTAGTGGATTTTCTCATTTTTCACAATCCAGCATACACATACAGAATGCACATGTGTTAGTGTTTAAATATTCACATTTATTCCTTTTGCAGAAGCTTTTAAAGTGACTTATTAAGGTTAAGGTTACTTTATCTGGTGTAACGTAGTGTTCAGTAGTTGTTTAACAACAATTGTACACATTGGACTTGAATCCTAACAGATGATTGGTGCGGACTATATAAGTAACATGTTACCCGAAATTGTCGTGGATAAAGGGGACTGCTGCATCAAACAATCACTAAAAGACATCTTGGCAAGGCATTTTCGTCATCAGTGTAAGTTCTTCCTGTAGAGGGAACCCGCCAACCAAGGCATTGTCAACATCTTGTGCTTTTTCCACAAAGCAGAACATAACAGTAAGGAGAGCTACAGAACTGGAACATCTTGAGTCTTATAAAACCTCTGAAGGTGATGATACATGAGGCAACTTTTTGTGCAATGTTGCTAGGAAATCACAATTGGATGATAGTGCCAATTTGCATACTGACGATTAGTTGAGTTCACCAGAAAAAGGATGTGGCCCAATATCAGTGGGAATGTGCCAGACCAACAATTCTCAGCAAGATAGCTCAGAAAGTTGCTCAGTGTACCTTATGAGGCAAAACTACCTTCCTTGTGGTCACAAGATAAGCAACCACATTATTAAAAATCAAGTTAATAATTTGTATTGTTTTTATTTGCTTTCTGAGGGTTGACACGGGACGTGTCAATGTCTCCTGTTTCTGTCTCCAGTCTCTGTCTCTGTGTGAACCCTCGGGAAGCTCATAAAAACCACTTCTAAATAATTAACTTGTTTTTTTATGTATATATAATGTGGTTGCTTATAGGCGAACATTGCTTAAAGGGTTGGCCCATGTTCAGTGTGTTGAGCTCCGTCAATCATGTGGCCGAGCCGCGTGGAGCTCTCTGTACTTTGGAGCAGCTGCTCATACATCCCTGGGCGGCTCAGCCCTTCGGCACGTCCCTGAAGAGGTGCTGGACTCCAGCCAGGCTGAGGTGTGGATGTATGGATCCAGGAAGTGGCCTCCGCACCCTCCGGCGTCCATCTTGGCACGGTTGCAGTGGGCCGTGTCCGACTGCGAGTTCGACCGCTGCTCAGCCCTCTCTCTGAAGGCTTGACCCGTCCAGGCAATGACGCGGGTCTGCTCACCTCCTTGTTCGTGCAACATGCAGAGACCTTTCCCTTCTGTCTTCCTGAGGCTAGTGAGTGGAGGAGGCAGCTGTGAAAACAAAAGAATAGCCAAGAACCACTGGGCATTTATGTGTTGTAACAACCTTATCTGTCAGGTATCACACAGGAGTGACATGCTGATCAGGTTCGATATGGCTTATTGTCTAAAACTAACTAAGACACCTCTTCCTTCTTTAGATTGAAAGCCCAGATCTTGAAAGAGGTTGAACCAACCAGAAACCAGTGAACTTCCAACAAATCTCTTATCATGTGTGATAAGTGTCTAGTGTGAGCCTTGGCAATGTCTCCACCTCGGTGTAGCCCTGCCGTTCTCGTTTTACTGGATGACAGACAAACAGGTGTCTAGTCCTTTTGAAAAATCCTGTGGGGATTACTGCCTGCTTTTTGCTTGTCCCTTGTTGTTTTAGAGGTTCCTCAGCCCTTACGGCGGAAGTACTGTGTCTGACCTCTTTCTCCTTATCCCCCCCTGTTTGAACTGATACTGAGCGCACATGCATGATGGGCCCTGTTTGCCACATTTCCTTTTAAGGTGGGATTGCCTCTGTCAGGATGTAGGCCTCCCTCGCTCTCCCAACTCAACTGCACTGCGGTATGAATACATGACTTTTTGATGACTCTCTAAGCAACGCATAGTCTGGGCCCTCAGTAACAGCAACAGAAACACACCTTATTTCCCATAAATCTGAGCCACTGTCTTTATTTCATGTATTTGTATGGATTGACTTACAGCAGAGCTTCCCTGTTCGAACTGTCACTTCAGCACTCCCCATGCCACCTCAGTAGGCACATTAAGGTGAGCATTAGCATTGGACTGCGACTCATTTGGGCTTGTTGAAGCACCAGGGGCTGTGTAACGGGGATAGGGTCTCCTGCTGGGGGCTCCCCTGCTCCTGGCAGGGCAGGCCAAAGGCTAAGGCTGGCCTGTGATTGTAGCCCCCCGCTGGGCCTGAATGAGGGGCCTGCCTCCCACCACTTACCTCGGGGAGCAGCCCCTGTGCAGGCAGAAGGGGTTTACAGCGCCAATCCAATCGAATCCCCAGGCAAAAGAGGCTGCGGAGAAAGAGAGCCAGCAGGTAGTAATGGCCACTTAAAACAGCAACAACATTCCTCCGTGGGCAGCCTCACCCTTTCCTGCCCCGTCTCGGGGAAGCCCACCAGGCACCGTATACCAGTGACGGCGTCCCATCCATCTCGGCTTTAACCTGCCATTTATACTGCAGATCTGTGATCTTTGGGCCATTTTGGATTTACTGTATACCCTCCTCCCCACACTCCAGGTCAAATAATGGCTACCATTTTCATTGTGGCTTTGAGACTTTTTTTGATAGCGCTGGAAGAGTTATATTATTTCGTCAGATGCATTACTTTTGTCATTATCATTTATATACTCTAAAAGCATTTATATGTGTATAAACGTGTATCTTCCTTTGAAGTGTGTTGAAACTACGCTGTGTACAGTATGGCACATATCCAAATACCTGCTGACTAAGCCTCAAACTAGCTAGCCTGCACACTCTGGCACCACACCCTGCCGTGAGAATCACTGGGCTGTCCTGGTCCCTGTCCTTACAGTGCTGGTGTCTGCCGGTTGGTGAATGTTGGTCTAAACCTGCCAGGCCTTTTCTTTAGTATTGAGAGTGTAAACAGGTATTGTTTCTGCATGCTTGATATCTTTTCTATATTTGAGTTTAATGAAGTATGATACTCCTCCCTTATGCCGGTTGGATTCAGTCGGGGAGGGCCAGGGAGGTATAGGCAGCTAGGCAATACTATTTTCATTCAGATAATAATGTCACTGACATTTGCAGCCTTCCCTGCACGTGCCCTTCATATACATATGCTGTGAGAATCACTTTACCATCCATGGCTACATTTATTGATTTTTTTCTCTTTTAAAAAGACATTTCTAAAGTTGTTTTTTTTTTCAGTATGTTCTCCTGAGCTATACCTTCCTATAAAAGCACCGTTTATGTTTGAGTATGCCTAAAGTAAGGATGTTAATGCCAGTGTATGAGTGCAGGTGATCATTATCTTATCAGTAAGAAAATATCTTTAAATCAATCTTATATCTTCCCCAATTAGGATGTATGTAGGCTGAATGTTGCTAGATGTGTGTTTGCAACAGATTAGTAATTAACAGCTAATTCATTTCTAATTACGTTGCACTTAGTTAAACTCAAATGTTAATCAGGTAGACATAGATATTTCGGGAAGCACCTTGAAAGGATAAAACACATTTAAGTATATGAAGTATAAATGGTATAGCATGAAGGCGGCTTTGGGAAATGTGGCCCTAGTATGTGTCCTAACTTAGTGTATCACATGACGTGTGCCTGTAGAGAACATGAGCCTAAACCTGTATGGGCTGGGTACGAAGAGTTCATTATTGAGAGTGACATGTAGAAAGTGGAGGCACATGATGAAGTGCAAGATGAGTCACTTTTTGAGTCACTATTTTAGAAGTGCCCAGGTCTGTCTTTCTAACATTCTTGGTCAGATGTCAGTTAACAGACAAAATGAAATTAAAATATGTAGGCATCTTCATGATGATCAACTGCATATAATATTCCTTGGGGTCTGTTGCTGGATCTGTGGAATGGTCATTCTACTGGACTTACCTGCCCCCCTGCTGGCATTATAAATCTACACCTTGGCCTGCTTCAAGGCTTGGGTGGGATCAGCTTTGTCTTGTTCTTAGCTCTGTTTCTGCTTGTTCACTAAGACCCTGTAAGGCATCACGTTGCGGCTCCAAACTTTTTACCAGTCTGCCCTGCCCAATTGTCGTTTTTACATCTTTACATAGAAATCAGAGAGAAAACACAAAAAATCTTTCATACTGGTTGTGCTCGGTACAGAAATGGACGCCAGATAATGGCACAACGTCACATCAGACTCTCCTGAGAATACGGGTATCAAAGAGACATACTGGCAGAAATGACAGTGTTGTTTTTGGCCCTAATCTATTGTGTCTCAGCCACTGGAACATTAAATAACATTTACTGTTATTTTTATGTTTTGCATTTAAACTGTGGTTATGGAATCATCACCCACACCCTTAACCTGCCAGGGATTGTATTGGAATATGACTCGTAATTAACAAATGAAAAAAGCTAATAAATAAACACAAATGCTTCACTGATGTTTGCCAACACAGAAGCCGCAGGTGTTGCAAACCGGCTTGCCAAGTTTGTTTTACAAAATGCCCTTACAGTTCAAGCTCAGTTAGAAGACAACATCAGTTATCATGATACTAATCTATGTTGTGTTGAACTGTTTGGTTATTTGGATATATTACTCAGAATGCATTTCACAAACACAATAAAGCTAGCTGTATGCAACAACTGAATTCCAACATTGTAGATAGTATCATTGTATTAAAGACATGGCAACAATTTAGACCTTCCTTTCACAATACACGCTTCATTACATTCCAAATACAATCTATCCAGGGTTCCACTTATAAAATATATTTTTTTTTATAAAACATTTTTAGCTAGTTTATGTTCAGACAAATGCAGCAAATCCTCCCAAAGTTAAGTGATTCTACCTCTCTCCCCAAGCTGTCCAGTTCAACCCAAAAGAGCATTTGATTGTTGCTTTGGCCCCATAGTGAGGCCACTCACCTGTGTGTGTTGGCTGCTGCATCCAGGGCAGGTATGAGTACTGCAGGGGGTCGCCGCAGCCCAGGAGAGAGCATGTGGAGAGGGGCGGGCAGCCCCTCATGAGGCCCAGCATGGAGCTCCACTCCCAGGCCTGCCTCAGGGGCCTGGCCCTCCACAGCAGGGGCCCCACTCACCTTACTCTCAGACCTATGGGGCAGGTGGGCTCCGGCCCCAGCCCTGGGTCCCAGTCCCGGCCACGCCAAACACCCTGGCCTGTAATTTAACCTGCCCCCAAATTACATATGCCGCCCGTCAGAGGCACTGTTAATGGGGCCAGTTTAATTTGGGTGGGGCAGCTAGGCCTTCCTCTTCAGCATTCACCGCCACCCTCAGCGTCCTGTTTTCCACCGACAGTTCTCATCCTTAGTTTTATTTGTCTTAGATTGTCTAAGTTATGAAACATTGCTGCCATTGTTGGCATCATTCATCTGGTCATGTAATATTGCCAAAATGTTTGCACATGCCATCTCTTGTGTATAATTGCAGGAGATTATGTATAATTACTGAGCAGTGTCCTTCCAATGGTTTGATCAGTCTGGAAGAATAAAAGTGTAATTCATGGACTGCAGAGTGCCATTGATTTGAATGTGTTGTACAGTGATTTATAGTCTATTAAGTATGTCCTTGGATTAATGCCACAGAACAGGCAGGGATGCAGACACACCTCTTTATTCCAGTTTTGTATAAACATACTCCCACCCTAGAACCTCAAAGTGATACAGTGGTGTAATTTCATCAATTAACAAATAAATCTGGCTATATTTCTGAAGAAGCTTGAATGTTGGGAAAGGCATCCTCATTAGGGACGTGAGTCAAAGCACTGGGGCATGTCTGGGATTCCTTTGGTGGTTCCCCCTCCAAAGACCCACGGAGAGGGCCTGGCCAGCCCCAGCTCCCTGTCACCCCAGCAGGTGGTCTGGGCTTGAGCTCGCCTGGACACACCGGGCTCAGCATGGGGGAGCCTCGCCTAAGAAGGCAGAGTATACGAGGCGGGGGCCACGGCAAAAATCTGCGCAGGTCATTATTCAGTAGTCCCAGCTCCAGAATTCCAGAGGGTGTCTCTCTCACGGGAAAGGTGAGAGAGGCTGTTCTGGTGACGCCCGTGGCGGTTTTGCCAGCAGTCGGCTCGACTCATCTAAGTGATATGGCATGCATGATGCATGTGAGCCAACACAAACATTTGGGCATCTTATCCGAGGTTATTGACCAGTTATCTCTTTGGTCGTTTGGATCAGAATGGTTCTTTTAAAGCATTGGCAGAAGTGACCTGCATTTTCTATTCTTTAGGTATTTATAAATGCTGCATCATGATCAGACTATGAAGTTCCACCAAAAATATGTGTGCTGGCTGAGAGCCTTCCGTGGCACAAAGTCAGTTGCAGTCATGTAAAAAGTGACCTTCTGAGATCTCCAATCTGTGCAAAATCATGTCAAAGTACTCAAGTAATAGAACTACTTCTGTAGTATCGTCGTTGTTCTTGTAAAGTATGCAATATGACTTCAGCACACCTGCTGCTTGCTGCCTCCTGGCCACAAACCTATTCTCTCATCAGTCAATTTCAAACTTCCTCTCAGTTATAAATCCCATGTCAGTCAATTAATTATCCTTTGGGGTGATTACTAAGGGTTTAGGGGTGCTTTGAGAGTGAGGGGTAGAGCTCTCTTGTTTAGACGCATCCCATCAAGTCATATAAATTCCTGCCATCCTCTACTCCTTTCACCCATACTTCTTAAAGGAGAATTCCGGTGTGATATTGACCTAAAGTGTATTGAAACATGATACCGAGTGTGAACGTATGTCTCATAGCCCATCTCGGCTTGTCCCCTGCACTCCAAAATTCTTCCAGTAGCAGCAACTGGAATCCATGCATTTCCACTGAATTATTTTTGGAATCTGATACCTTATCATACCTGTTCATTCTTACTCGTTGCTCGACTTATCGTGACTAAATTCAAGATGGCTGCAAAGCGCTAAACCCGTGAAGATACTGTCTGTATAAATCGTCTTGTAAGTAAACTACCAGTGCTTTTTCAAAGTTCTCAATGTCTCGTTTTAAATGTCAGGGCCCTCGGAAGTCTACCAATGAAGTGTGGAGATACATTGAGCCTCGTAAATGGGTGTAAAACAGTGATTTATTTGCATGGCTAGCCCGATGCCGAAGCACCACTATTGAAAAAGCTGTTGGTAGCATCGGCTAACGGGACAAGCCGAGATGGGCTATGAGACATACTGTACGTTCACACTCGGTATCATGTTTCAATACACTTTAGGTCAATATCACACCGGAATTCTCCTTTAAGCTGTTTCAGTTGGACCCTGGAAGAATTTGCTGTCCACAAATGTTCAGCTAGTTGTACAGAAAAGCCAATTATCAATGAGAAAAACTTATCCTACAATAAGGATCCTCCCATTATGAATGAACGGTACAGAACAGAACAGTACTCTTACATACAAGACATATTTGAATGTGACAATTATTTGGTATGGTTTGGTTTATTTTTGTTCAGTCATTTTATTTTGCAATCGACTCATTATATTTATTAAACTCATAACAAAACATATTACAATTTTTCTCCATTGGTTTGGCTCATTTCTTGAAACAGAAATTACATTCTCAGAACACTAAGATCATTTGGCAAAACAGTCTCACAGTTCAGCACTACACCGCTGCTCACTTGCAAAAGCTCATATCTCTCCAAAAACAGTTCACTCATGTGTCAAAACTAAATTTCTTTCTCATATAAATAGCCAGTGCCCCCAAAATGCATCATCCCTTTGGCATTGTGCAAGTCAAAATGTTTAGATGTTTTGTCACTATGGCAGAGGACCATTGAAATATCCCTCATGTCCACTTCTCAGTCTTAGCCCAGTCCTTCATTGACGATGGTTACTGTACTTGTTTTTTGTCTAGCTAATAGAATATAAGTGTATAAAACGGAAAAAGAAAAAAAATAGGATTTTACGGTAAGAGTAGAGAAATGAGAAACTGCTTTTTTGATTTGCACAAGTGACACAATGATGTGAAGATTGAACAGGTAGTTTTGAGAATTTCAATTCTGATCTGAGAAATGTACCAAAGCGACTGAGAAAAACTGTAAAAAGAAAATGTACTGCAATATAGTGCAATATAAACACATAAACAAAAAACAAGGGAAATTATATGTAGCCTACAGTGCTGTAAAAAAAGAAATATATTTCTACCAGAAAGACTCAGTAGACAGAATAGAATCAGTTAACAATTTAATTAGTAAAGGAACGGCTTGGATGCAAGCATGATAGAGTCCTGAATAGGTAACAGTCTTTGGCGTAGGCCCCGTCTCGGATCAGTCCAGCGATGAGCGGATCTCGTCTCCTGCCGATGGATGAAGGCAGGGGCGGGGAGCCTACCCCCAAAAGGATGAGTGATGCCCGCCAGGGCGGTGACTCAGTAATCTGGTTCTGAGAGGAGCAGAGACATTAGTATACATACAAGATGAATTAAACAGCATGACTGGGCCTGGGTGAAGGCGTTGTGCCAGGGCGCCCGACAGAATTTTAAAGTAGCTAGGTGTTAACCATAAACCTAGGGTTGTAGTGGGGCCCGCAGCATGCTTTTCGCTTTAGTGGGATTTAGAAGCGGCCAGGCTGGGCAACCAGCGTCTAGGGCAACCCTAGACCAATCGCGGCGGGCAACCCGGCGTCCAGGGCAACCTGGACCATAAGCACTTCCACGATCTGGGCCCAGTGACCAGCAAGCTAGTACATCGTGGCGAGCCTGGCCACCGGCATCCAGAGCAACCTGGACTTTAGTGCTTATCGCGAGCTGGGCAACCAGCGTCTAGGACAACCTAGACCCGCGAGGCGTGCGGGCTACGGCGTCCAAGGCAACCTGGACCATTAGCTGGGCAACCAGCGTCTAGAACAACCTAGACCAGCGTGGCGGCGGGCGACCCGGCATCCAGGGCAACCTGGACGAACTGGGCAACCAGCGTCTAGGGCAACCTAGGCGAAGCGTCCGAGCAGCGCAACCCGGCGTCGGCAGCGACCTGAACCATGAGCTGGGCAACCAGCGTCTGGGAACAACCAGAGACAGACAGACATGACGGCGGGCAACGGCATCCAGAACCACCTGGACCAAACTGGGCAACCAGCGTCAGGGGCAACCTAGGCGGCGTCATGAGCGGGCAACCCGGCGTCCAAGGCAACCTGGACAGTGAGCTGGGCAACCAGCGTCTAGGGGCAACCGGCATCAGGGCAACCTGGACCGAACTGGGCAACCGCGTCTAGGGGCAGCCTAGGCGAGCGACACCGGGCGGGAACCATGAGCTGGGCAACCAGCGTCTAGGAACAACCCTAGACAGACAGGGCAACCGGCATCCAGGGCCACCTGGACCAAACTGGGCAACCAGCGTCTAGGGCAACCTAGGCGGGCGTCATGAGCGCGGGCAACGGCGTCAAGGCAACCCTGGACAGTGAGCGGCGTCAGACCAGCGTGGACCGACGGGCGACCGGCATCCAGGGCAACCTGGACCGAACTGGGCAACCAGCGTCTGGGCAACCTAGCGTCCTGAGCGGACAACCGGGCGTGACGGCGACCTGAACCATGAGCTGGGCAACCAGCGTCTAGGGCAACCAGACAGACATGGCGGCTGGGGCATCCAGGGCCACCTGGACCAAACTGGGCAACCAGCGTCTAGGGCAACCTAGACGGCGTCATGAGCGGCAACGGCGGCGTCCAAGGCAACCTGGACAGTGAGCTGGGCAACCAGCGTCTAGGGCAACCTAGACCAGCGTGGCGGCGGGCGACCGGCATCAGGGCAACCTGGACCGAACTGGGCAACCAGCGTCTGGGGCAACCTAGGCGGCGTCCTGAGCGAAGACGGCGGCGTGCTGGTCGCGACCTGAACCATGAGCTGGTCAACCAGCGTCTAGGGAGCAACCTAGCCGATGTGATGGCGGGTGACCGGCATCAGGGCAACCTGGACCAAACTGGGCGACCAGTGTCTAGGGCAACCTAGGCGTGCATCACGAGCAGGCGACGGCGAAGTGACCCTGAACCATAAAGCGTTGAAGCGAGCTGGGCAACCAGTGAAAGGGCAACATGCCCATGGCTGAGACTAAATCACCACAAGCTACGGGCATGCTGGGCCCCAATATGTTTCAGCGATTAGTGCAAAGCGAATGCCAGAATTTAACCACCGCCACCAGGATTTGTGAAGGTAAAATGAGGTACCTGAGTTAACATGGGAGAGCAACTTCTGAGCATCGAAAATGTCAAGAGGAGTTAGTTTGATGCATCCTGATGGATGACGTGGATAGCCCTTTTTGGCCGGCAGACTTGGCTGCGCCGATGCGGAATGAGTGAGAGGTGAACCTCTTTGAAGAGAGGTTACATTTAAGCAGCACGTTAGCTAGATGGCTGCTGAAAATCAGGTAAAGTGTGAGCCGTAGTTTAAGGTAGTGAACGGGGACCAGGGAAGCAAAACATGGTTAGGGTTAAAAGGTTAAACATAATGTACTCAGGATCAATGCAGGGGAATAGAGCTTGTGGTTGCAGATGCTTGGGACGAACAATGAAGTTAGTTGATATGGGTGCTTGAGTATATTAGCATGAAGTCATGTGGTTTAATATTTAGGATAGATAAGCATTATGACTAGTTTTGTAGAAGACTAGTGCTTGTGAAGCCAGATGTGTGTTCTGGTTCGATAAGCTCACCTGCAGCGGCTAGAGTGAGATGAATGCATTGAGCTGCAGACCCAAGGCCAAGATGGATGCGTGTGCTACGCCTTAGCACCTGCTCTTGGAAAGCCCCCCAAAATAAGATGAGCAGCATCAGTAATGCGAGGGAAGCATGACCTTGTGAGGTAGACAAAGGACTTCAGGACAATTCATGCCTGTATATGACAGGAGGAAGAACATGTGTAACTGAAATATGACGAGACGAACAGATGAGTGCTGGGGTACCACCATGGTGCTTATGCATCTCAGAGTGCAGGAGCTCTGAGTGACTTACTTGTGAGCTCGCTATACCAGCTGCACCACTGTGGCAGGATAGGACAGTTTAGAACTGGCTGCTGGAGAGACAATGTGTAAAAGGTAGCAATGAGGAGAGAATAAGCAATACATATAAGCCCAACTGGATGCAGAAATTATATTAGTCATCGCCAGCACTGGCCCCTGAGTGAGTGGAGGGGTGTGCATCCGTGACATTCCATGTGGCCAGGACATTTTTAATCAAAGCGACTGAGAATGTACCCTGGGAATCCAGAGTTCTCGCAGGCGTTTGCTCAGGGAGAGACTCAAGTCTGGCAAGGAGTATGATGCGTAACTTTTGCTTGCATCGAGGGGAACCCAATATCTGTGTAGCTGGTATAGCGGGCCAGAGGCGATCTAAACAGGCGACAGGCGTGGTGTCATCAATTGCGTCGAAGTCGGGATCAGGCAGTTAACATTGACCGTATAGCAGTATCCTGAACCGTGAGCTGGGCGCCAGCGTCAGGAACAACCTAGACAGACATGATGGCGGGCAGCGGCATCCAGAACAACTGGGCAACCTAGGCGGCGTCATGAGGCTGGGCAGCCCGGCACCCAAGGCAACCTGGACGTGAGGCTGGGCAAGCCAGCATCTAGGGCAACCTAGACCAGCGTGACAGCAAACAGGTTAAAGCTAAAACAATTCTCCCACAATGCCAGTGCAATTAAAAACAATTTAGAAGGTAGAGCACAATTACGAAAAGTGCATCAGTGAGTTTTACACAGACAAGAGTTAGTTCTAGACAGGTGATAAGTGCTGGGATTAGGAAGGCTAGTTTTAAGCCGTGCTACAAAGAGGAGATATCCTCGGCGCTGGCCGGGAGATTTGTGAAGAGGCGGAGGGATGACCCCTCCAGTATGAACTGGAAACATGATCCACCGCGATTGCGTGATTCCGTGAACCGGCACTGCCATCCCTGTAAGAAAGTAGATGTTAGTGTGATATGTGGAACTGCTTCTCCATTGACGAACTGCATCCCCTCAGCGGAAGAGGGAGGCATGATGCACCTGCAGGGGTTAGCAAATTAAAGATTGGGAGGAGAATGTAAAAGGAACTTACTGCGTCCTCCTGGGCGATCACTTGGTGAGCATATCTGCCAAAACAAAACAGCCAAAGGTAAAATAGGAGAATGGAAATTAGAGTACACATTATGCAGAGGATCCTGCTAAAACAGCAATTCGAGTCAGCAATCAATGTAACTGATGGCGTGACTAGATGGGCTGAAATCCTGAACATGCAGAGACCCGTTGTGTCTAAAGAGAGTGCATGAAGGGCGGCGTTGGCCTGAAGGAGACTTGAGTCTGCCAGTGATGATGGACGCTCCGTTTGACCTGCGAGAAGGAAGAGTGGTTAGACAGGCGACATGTAGCGTCGCCGGGTAAAACAACCAGCCAAGCGGCTCGTTGGTAGTTAAGTGATCAACGAACTTCCAGCATAGGCCACCACTTAAACCACAACTAGCGAAATGTAAAATTGCCGACATAATCATGAACAGCGGTAACCATTAACACCAATATATGGGTGCTAAAAGCGACCCACTGGTGGGCAGTGGGCAGTGAGCAAAGTGAGACATTTCAGCGGTAGCTGAGAGTAGTTTGAGCAACGGCAAGTGCATGCAGAGAATCACCCGAGGAAGGCCGTGTAGACTTCCCACCAGAAGGTATGGGGATCCCGATGATTCAAACAAATCCCAGATGATTAAAATGAATGCAGCGATGAACTGGCTTCCCCAGCAGTTCAACAAAAAAAGACAACAAAAGACACGACGCGGCTCAACCAAGGTAGACATCGAGATAACCACAGTGAGTGTAGAACATCAATTAAACAGGTCTTAATACAGGGTTGGGTTCAACGGGCGGCGGCGTGGTGCAGGCCAGCAATTAACAGCACAAATCGCCAAGGATTATAAAATCAGCAGGAATTATGTAAGGAGGCTTAAGTGAAAGTTAAACCGTGTCAGACAAGTCAGTTTGTTTGCTGCCCGCCCGAATATCGTTGGCAAGCAGGTTGCATGACTGTGGGTAGAGTGTAGCCTTTCGAGGAGCTTGGGAAGAAACACGATAACCTTACCAACCGGACGCTGAAGCTTGAGAAATTGTTGCGAAAGCGACATGGGCCTGCAACAGAGTTCTTGTGAGGGCTGGCGACCCGGCAGTAGGTTATCGTGAATTGAAGGCTGCAACAGCGTGGCGTGACTGGCTCCGATATGCAGAGATTAGCGATGAAGCGACATGCAGTGGCCCTGACTGAAGGGCGCACAGGTCTGAACAAGCGCAGCAAGCTTGGTGTTAGGATTGTAACAAATGCGCCACTGAGGGCAGAAAGGCCCGAATGTAAAATGCAGAGAGCCCAGGTCCGCGCGGAAGCCTGAGCTAGGGCGTCAAAGTCAGCATACTGAGAAGCAGAAGCAGTGTTAGGTGGAACGTATTTAAAGAGCCCACTGAATTCCTATAGGCTACAGCTGATTGAATGAGTGAATGATCAGATTGCAGGGCTTTCGAAAGTAGGCAAAGCTAAGATTGGCTCCGTGTAAGCATGGGAGGAGTAAGTTACACTACGAGTCTTCCTAGTAGAACTTTCGCTGAAGCTATCATTGATTGAGATTTAACATTATTATTAGGTGTTTGTTCTGGAGATGATTATTATATATTATATAGATCATATATGATATGCTTGGTACATTGCTGTTTTGAGCTCAACTAAATCAGAAAACCTTAAAGCATATGAATTAATAAACAATGCATTTGTTGATCCAGAGTAGCATTATCGAGTATACATTTGTATAGCTCTGTAAAACAACTCTTCTCAATTTGTAACCCAAGTGTTTCTTGTTATTTATGTTCTGTCTTCCACAGAAAACCATACAGTCATGTTTATAAAATGTAGTTGGCTTTTGTCAATAGTGTGAATGTTTCAGCAGGCAGTGGAAATGGTTACCGTCTTTACATCAAGTCTTTATACAGGTAGGTACAGTATAGGCTACAGTACACTACACACTAACAGTATTTGCATCTGTTTTAAACTATTTGACAAAAAATATCTTTTTTTTCTGTGCACCTGATTGTGTGACTATTTGCCACACGGCCGTCACGGTGTGACGTGGCATTGATGCATGTGAGCCAACAGTTCTTTTAAAACATTGACAGAAGTGGCCTGCACTTTCTATTCTAAGGTATTTATAAATGCTGAATCATGATCAGACTAAGAAATTTTTGTTGAATAAATTGTATCGACTTGCTTGAGTCAGGTGACAGGTGTTACAGAGGCCCTATGCTTGAGGGAGAACGCAAAAGATTTACGACGACAGACTCATTTACCACACATTCTTGGATGTGAAAGTCTATAAATCTATATATTTAACTATTTAAAGAAAATGTATAAGTGTGGCCACAGTTCGGCTGTGGCATGGAGGGGGGTTATGCATATGTGCTAATGTGCTAATATAGCACGCATAAACAGTGAGGCATAAAGACAGTGGTAAAAGTGGCTAGTGGACAGACAGTATCCAAACATGGAGGGGTGAAGAGGCAGACAGACTATGCAGAGAAGTCTATCTCTCCTCTTCCCTTAAGTGAGGCATTGAACAGTTCAATGGCCCTGGGGACAAATGACTTTCTCAGTCTGTCAGTTGTGCAAGGCAGTGAGCAAAGTCTCCAGCTGATCAGACTCTTCTGCTTAACAATAGTGCTGTGGAGTGGGTGACACTCATTGTCCAAGATGTTGATCAGTTTGTTCAGGGTCCTTTTGTCAGATAGTGAAGTGATGCACTCCAGTTCAGCTCCCACTACAGAGCCAGCTTTCCTTACCAGCCTGTCAATTAAACTAATCATTAGTTGATAAGCAGATGTATATAAAGAGCAAATGTGTGGTAGCACATATACACTGATGGTTTTATAGTCAGGTCTCTAAAAAAAAGCATATATGCCCATGGTTGGCTGAACACAGACTAATGAGTTGCTGATTCTACTTAGTTTAGGCAGAATCTTTCTAATGAGACACAGCACTCAACAAATCCTCCATAGAAATGCATGGGCTTAGTTACGCATATCACACCCCTTCCGTGGCAAAACGTTGACATGTGAATACATTGAGCCAATCATGTGGTGTGTTGTGAAGACATTGTGCCAATCATGTGTTGTGATCTCACCGCTGGAGCAAGATTGCAGTAGATTGGTGTCGTGAAGCCTTGCGCACGCGCATTTTTGCCGAGATGGATGCCTGATGAGAGCCCAAAAAGTGTTGCCATATGGCCGCCGAGTGGAGGGACTTGCCTAAAAGGACTTTGGTTTAGGCTATATAATGGCCTATATGTGATGGCAAGTGACACAACTGGCATTTTCAAGCATTGCTACTTACCCATATCCTCTTCATCACATTTTAAGATCAATAATGGTTGCCAGTAAAGAAAAAAATTATCAGGATACTTTTATGTCAGGCAGGTAGTAGACTCTAGCATAACATACTGGAATGAAGTCATGTTTTTGGCCTCATCAGTGTAAAAAAAACCTACTGTATGATCCCTTATCCCATGTGTTTTAATTGACCAACTTTGCTGGACTCTCTCTTTGAGGTCATCATTGTGTCTGGAATGTTTCCTGGAATGTTCATAAATTCAGTTATGGACCCTTTCAAGACAGTTCCATTATCAGCATCTTATTCCACTGCTTGGTTGAATTTCCCATTGTCCTACGTAATTTAGAACGACCATTAACCGTATGTTATCTGCACACCTATGAAGTAGATCCATTTTTTTGGCCGTATCACACTTGTATATTAATTCGCCGAACTCGTTGTGAAGTTTAAATTAACGTTGCATCCGAGCTGTAAAATGCAGATGTTCAGAACATTGCAACATTGTAGCATATGATGGAGGTGGCTTTTAGCTAGATGGATGACAGCAGGCTAAGTAAAAGCCGATGTTTCAAAGCTAAAAGTTCATCAGAATCTTGGATCGCCCGCTTGACAACGGGGAGAGATAGAACTAACGACAGGCCTTTGGCCGAAAGCAACCATCCATTTAGAACTAGTAACGCAGTTTGTCCTGTGAGTTGAGAAATTAGTTGATATGTGTCGGAAGAAATTAGTTCTACAAAACAAGACAGTTTTAGCGATTAAAGCGTTTAAATTGTAACAGGAAATGAACACAACGCATAAGTGGCAACAGTGGAATAAAGCGGGATAATGGACTCCACGGTGGTCTGTTCACAGTTTGCTTCAGCGTCGGGCCGTTTACAACCTCTAACCCGTGCATTAACTTCTGTGAACAGACCACCGTGTCGTCCATTATCCCTTACACATTGAGCTTTGAAAGTAAGGGATATTTGCTCAGTAATAGTAGGCCTATGCTACATTTTGTAACATTTACTTCTGCGTTCAGTGAGATTTGCACCGCCCTAATTTTATTTTTGACTCCGTTGCAACCTCTGAGCGGTCATTCTCCAAGTTAAAGACCATTAAAACTTGAGGAGCACAGTGGGACAGGAGAGTCTGAGTGGACTTGCCATGTTGTCCATAGAGAATGAGAGAGCAAAGAAAATGGACATACACAGAGCATCGTGGAAGAGTTTTATGGAGCATAAGGCTCGTCGTATGCCCTTCAAATAGTGCTGCGTATTATTGTTGTTTTATTATTAGGGGTCATGTAGCCTAATGTTTTTGTTGTTCTCTTGGTTACACTTCATGTACGTTCGATGGACTTCAAAATTACATAGTTGCTCTCCGTGGCGCTGACGCTTGTAAGACCCACGTCATGTGTAGCCTATGTTGTAAAATTATGTTATGATGAGTTTAATAAAGGGCCCGGTCATGTGCCCCGCCCCCGGCCCGGCTCTGACTTGTTCCGCCACTGATCAGCCATACGTTTGCTCCTCACATCACTGCCAGGCCTCCCCCCTCTCCCAAAGCTGGTGTCTTCATCATGCTTTAGGGTGATAAACTATGGCCTAATAGCCCAGTGCTTTACAAGCTGCCCTGTGCTGTTGAATCTGACCACTTCCCCAGCAGGTCATATAAATTCCTGCCGCCTCCTCTTTTCCTCCTACCGACACCTTTTGACCAGTCCACCCCAGACCCAGAAGCACAATCCAAGCCCTGGGAAGCCATTAGGATCATTTAGATGGCCATAAAGCCAACCGTTCTGCGTGGCTTTCACATCCTCGGGCCACAGGTGTCTTCTGTCAAATCTCTGTCCTTAAGGTGCACAAGCTACACCTGAGTGGACAGGTAAGCAGCAGTTTTCTGCTGGATGAGAACAATCTGCCTTCACTCAACCAGCTGTGGTGGTTATTGTGTCCTGCCTGACTAGGACGGATTGCTAGAAAGCACAAGGGGGGCAGGGGGGGAGGGTCATACACACACTGGGGTCACCCGCCGGTCTATTCTGGGCCTCGGTGCCACGCGTGTGTGTTGACCTCTGACCTCTACTGGGTAGAGGGGTGTTCCAACACCAGTGCTCCTGTTGCAGATGGAAAGGTACGGTGACCCTGTTCCATGAACTCAGCCCAGATCCGAGAGAAGAGTTTCCTGTTTCCAGACACACAGATGTGAGCTGGGCCTGTCTGATATCACCTCAGCCCTGGCTTGACTTTGTTTCCATCCTACTTGTTCCATTTACTCTCATCTCAATAACAACAGTTCAGGTTATGTCATCAGAAAAAAAACATTAAAGCACTGTTTGTGACGCTGTTTGTGTGTGTGTGTGTGTGTGTGTGTTTGTGTGTTTGAGTGTGTGTGTGTGCGCGTGTGTGTGTCCGTGTGTGTGTGTGTGTGTATGTGTGTGTGCATGCGTGTGTGTGTGTGTGTGTGTGTGTGTGTACGTGTGTGTGAGCGTGTGTGCGCGTACGTGTGTGTGTGCGTGTGTGTGCATAGGTGTGTGTGTTGGTGTGTGTGTAACCAATACATAATTTGCGGTTCTTTGTTTTATTTTAGAAACATACACCAATCCCAGATGAGATGAACAGCAGTAGAGAGTAGGGTATATTTGAGTTGACACACACAGGATCCTGGAGTGAGGAAATGTGTGCTGTACTTTATCACTTCAACAAATGTATTGTGCCCTTGGTCCACAGTATTTGTTGCTGTAATAATGGGTTATTTCTATGAGTGTTTTTGGCATGATTTTTCTGTGTACAGCTTACAATAAGTTCACAATAGTGATAGTAGTAGAAATAGACATGATCCACTCAAAGTCTCTTTTGTGGTCACTAATTACAAAATTGCTTCACGGAGTGGATGACTACTTATGGTGTCATTTCAGCTCAGGAAAAAAATATGGAGGGTCATTTCAAAACAGCCATTTATCTCTTAATTGGGTGGTTTTCAGAAATGTGGCCCTGCATTGGCTGATTTCAGATATCTGAGAGACCATATCTGAACACTGTGTCCTGTTTACATTGCAAGAAGCACGCATAGTTTAAAGATTAATGCCGAGATGATGAACACATGACCGATGCACGTATGATGACAGACATCCCAAGTCTCCCGGAAGTTCCGGGAGTCTCCCGCATATTGATAGCGGCTCCCTGACGCCCGCAAATTAGATAAAATCTCCCGGAATCTAGAGTGAGCGATCAAGAGCGCGCATGCGAGACCGCGTGTGCATCTGAGGCCTAGTCCACACGTACCAAACCGATCTTTTTTTCCTCCGTCTTCCCTGGAACCGTATCAAGAATATTTGCGTCCAAACGGATCCATCTCAACACGACTCAACACGTTACTTCATACCCCTGCATCAAATCGCAGATTTGCATTCAGTGTGCTACCATCGGCTTAACGTGAGTTCTAAGCGTCTTTGTATGCTTATATCTGATTTCACTCGACTGTGAATGCATGTATATATGTTGTAAGACATGTAAAATAAATGAATGACACTGGCACCACGCACAAATTAATGTAGCCTAAACTTACACCGCACTTTCCTAATAACTTAAGTTCTCTCGCGTCACTGACAGTAGCTAGAGTGCATAAAAAAACACCGGGAAAAACAGTGTTCAGTCCACCAAGTCATAAGCTATCGGCAAGAAAGCACCAGTTGTGATATTTATCTTACGGAGTGTAATCATAGGTAATGTCATGTATGAAAACTAGTATTGTTAGGCAATACTATAAGTGCAAGTCCAGGGCAGCTGAGGTGTGGCGATGACATCATCGATCGCATAAGTAGGATGTCTTGGTTTAAGCTGTCTAAACGAACTCAAGCGGGCTCACGGTTTCAGATTTCTCCACTCTGGGACCAGGTTTCAGAAAAGTGCGGTTTCAGGCAGTGCGTTTACAGAATTCGTTTGGACGCTCGGCCAAGACGAAGCAAAACCTCTGCGTTTAACCTAAAAAGCGTCTCCGTGTGGACAGGCCCTGAGTGTAGCGCGCACACGAGGGGAGAGAGAGAGAGGGGTGGTGCGTGTGTGTCTGCGCATCAAGACAGAGAGCATCCTGATTGGCCTGTTTAAGCTAAATCAACCAATCAATTTTCAGTGTGAAAGGGCTTTTTATGTCTTTTTCTCGAACTTAATTAATCAGTTCAGTAGAAACAGGAGCGTCATGGTAGAGTCAGTGCCTCAAAAAAGGAAAATGTAAGACCCATTTTAAAGTGTAGGCTACCCTTGTCTCATAAGAGTAAAACATAATGATGGACCTAGTCTTGCACGCTGCACTGTTTGTAAACAGTGACTTTAGCATTGTCCATAGCGGGTTAAATGATTGCAAAAGACATGTTGAGGTGAGTTTAACAAGTGTCAATTCATGTGCATATTATTCAGGCCTATAGCCTACTAGATGGCTAGTTGCCAAGGCTACATGAAAAGACCAAACTACCAAAATCTACATATTTTATTTTCACAATTTCTATCTATAGGCCTTCCTTATTTGTTGTACTGACATTATTGTATAGGCTAAAGTTTTTTTTTTTTTTTTTTTTTGGGGGGCCCGTGATGCCTCCCTGAAATGACTTTTTGCAAGTTGGGATGTCTGTGATGATGAGACTGGCAGGAGCCCATATCTGAATAAGAGTGTCCAGACACGGAAAGTGTGGACAGATATGATCAGGATTGGTCAGTTACTCATCATATAATGTGTTTGTAAACAGCATGTCTGAGCGCGGGCTCTCTTCTGGATCTCCTGAATGGGGGACTTCTGACCTCCCAAGCCCCACGTCTGCGGTGTCGGTGGGAAAAAGAGTCTCTGGTGGTGAGTGCCTTCGAGGCAATGCCACTGCCATAGAGCAGGAAGATGGAGAGGGCGAGGGGGGAGAAAGGGGGGTGGGGGTGGGGTGGCAGAGTCAGAAGAGGCTTTGATTACAGTGGACACAATATGTCAAAATGTCTGAGGTTTTTCGGAGAAAGAGACCGCCACATTTGTAAGGCTGGGTCACGTGAGAAAGTGACAGGTGAGAGGGACGGAGAGGAAGAGGGGAGGCTTGCTCTCGGAAAGCCGACACTGACTAAGCCGTGGTCAGACAAATGAGCTGCTTTTCTCTCTGGGTCAGTCTTTTTGTGCCAAAGGTTAAAGATCAAGGCTGTTTGTCACTGTTTCCTTGTAGGAAGCTATCAGACTCGGATGCGGGATCCAACTATTTGTATGCTAGATAAAAGCCATCAAATTTACTTATCTCTATCATTCTACCATTCTACCAATTAACCTAATCAGTTACAATTATAATTGTCAAACTATTGTTTTCATAATGATTTAAAGTTTCTTCCCTCATATCATAAAAAAATTGGGAATGAGCTAACGGAAGCAGTCAAAATTGTGTGTGATTTGATGACCAACATAGATTCTGATAGGCTCCACAGTTCCTCCTTTGCTCATTAGTGAGTTACAGAGTTCATTTTGAGGTGAGTGAGGTCGTGTTTACAGTGGCAGCAGAACTGAATCTGAAATAATGGAACCATTGCTAGGAGTCTACAACACACGCTTTTTGTTGTGCCACTAATGCCACTTATGTCTGATAACTATGTCATTAAAGCAGGCTTTTGGAGTGAGGGAGGTGAGAGCAACAGAAGCCAAGGATTATTTTTAGTCTGTGGCCTCTGGTGAGGACCTACTGCCATTCATGAAGCCTCACTAGCTATTGAAAGACAGGAATACAGAGTTAACCGTCACATTGTCTTGACCCCACCCCCACCCCACACTGCCAAAAAAAGTTACATTAATGGTAAACCAATCCACTGAGTTACGAAATCCCTCGAGCCCCGTAAAATGTCCCCGGGCCATGAGAGCAGGTGAGGAAAATGGATGGAGTGGAAATGGATGGAGATTTCCTCTCAGGCAAATGAATCAGCCATACCTGGCCATGCTGGTCCAGCCCCTGGAGCACTCCTCTTCTCCTCACCCGTCTGCCGCAGATCCATTTACCTGCCCCGACAGCACTCACAAAGCACGCCAGAGAATGGGCCCAACTTGCGTTACAGTTTCCCTACTTCGGCTACACGCTGTTTAATTACTTTTGTTTTGAATGCTATATGGTTTCACACACCTGGGAGAACAATTTGCTTGGTTATGTCAGTGTTGGGATTTTGCAATGTATGTAATAAATAAGCGTAAGGCTATTTGCACCCCTGGTACAATTAGCAGTGTATGCTATTCGTACCCTGGTGCAATAAGAAGTGAATTCTATTCATACCCCGGTGCACACAGCAATGTGTCCTATTAGTACCCCGTCTGGTACAAATATCAATGTATGCTATTCGTACCCCGGTGCACACAGCAATGTGTTCTATTAGTACCTCGTCTGGAACAAATATCAGTGTATGGTATTCGTACCCCGGTGCACACAGCAAGGTGTTCTATTAATACCTCGTCTGGTACAAATATCAGTGTATGCTATTTGCACCCCTGTGCATTTAATCTGGCATATTGATCACACAATGTAATAATATATATATATTTTTAAAAACAAGCAACATGTTTTTTTGTTGTTGTTACATAACAGAGTGTGAATAGCTCAGCTGTGTAATAGACACTCTGAATAAGGTATGCTGTTTGCATCAATGTACAGTTAGAAGTGGATGCTATTCGAACCCAGGTGTTTATAGTACTGCATGCTATTTACACCCTGGTGCATGAACTAGCTAATTGTTGCAATCAAAACTTCCGTTTGAGAACCGATTTCTTGTTCAAATTGCGCGCCTTCTCTCCAGAGACGTTGGTACACATGCACACTCACTCCGCCAAAACGGGAATCGAACCCCGGCTTCCCGCGTGCCAGCCCTTGCCTAGGACCACTGCACTATCTGCTTCGACAAAAAGTTGAGGTTTGCAGGTAAACTTATAGTTTATAGGCCTGAACGTCACATTCACAAAATTTCTGTTAGCTAACAAACTGACGGTTGTATGTGTTCACTGAACAAAGATTATGAAAATAAAACACAACTTTTCCATCTCAACTTTAATTTAAACAGATATTAGTGCTGAAACCGTTCAGAACTCTTCACTTTCTGCTGACGAAAAAACGAATGTCGGCCATGTTTTTTGGGCACGCGAGCAACATGTTTTTGTTGTTATGTAACAGGGTGTGAATAGCCCAGTTGTGTGGCCAAGGCTATTCGTACCAGGGGTAGGAATAGACACTCCGAATAAATAATCCATATTATAATCTTCTTTTTTTTCATGATTCAAAAAGCCTTCTGTTGCTGCTGATTTAAAACTCTTGCAGGTTCTGATTATGCTTCAAAATGTGGTAAATGTAAAGATGCTTGCGTCGAAAAGATTCATAGTTTGCTTTGTGTTGGTTGCTAAAGTGTTTTGCAGTGCATTTTGCAAGCTCAGTTTGCTGTACGCAAGTGGAGAACCTGTTAAGCATGGGATGAGCTGGATCACTGAATGACTGTCTCACTCAGTTTCATAAACAATCTGTGCCAAAACACGAGAGCATAAACATATATGTAAACATTACTCATTTGTGTGCATTTCCTGTTTCACCAACACTACAGAAATATGTGTCAAACATGAGCAAATGAAATGGAGAGCGAAGAGCGGCAGGCAGATGTGGGAGGTGTGGTAGGCATGGAAATGAACTGAAATTCAGGGTAGTAGGTAGTAGGTAACTCACTAACCTTATTTCCTCTTTATGTTTTGTCAGAAAAAAGAACATTCTGAGAAAGGGAGCAAAAGCTTTAAATGGCAATCATCTCATGTGTCGCGGAAACGGGTCATGTTTAGTTGCAGTAGGCTACAGGGAAAATAGACAACAGAAAGAAAACAGAGAGCGAAGACAACAAAGAAAGAAAAACAGAAAGAAAATGTTTCTTTGCCTGTGGCTGTGAACATTGCCATTTGGGTTCTTTATCAGGCCCCCCCTCTACCCCCAACAATAATTGTGTAATTGCATGTTGTTTTTTGCATTTGATGTGGTTTGGGCTGATCACTATCACAGGCGCCGTTTCGAGTGGACCTGTGCAAAAGTGACGACTTGCTTTCCGCTGAGCGTCCAGTGGACAGCGGACAGACCTTGTGTGGTCTGCTCTGGCACCGCTGCTGCTGCCTGCGTGTTTGTTTAGGGGCTGGTTCCCTTGTTCCGGCTGGACCATGAGTTTGTCACATCTCATTTGCAGCTGGCGCTGGGACACGCAGGGGCCCTGAGACCAGCACGCCAGGACGGACCCAGGAACAGGCCTCTGGCTGGCCTTTTGGCCCCGTAGCGTAGTTGGCACTCCCCTTCCGCTGTGCATAGCTCTGACCACAAATAAATGTCTACTTTGTGTAGAAAAAAGGTGTACAGAGTCCATGCCCTGCACCTTTGGAACAGTCTACCAGATGACCTCAAATCAGTGTCTTCTGTGACTGTTTTTAAATCATTGCTAAAGACTAATCTTTTCCAACTTGCGTTCAACAGCCATTGAGTCTGTGGAAACTGTGTGGATGGAGATTCTATTTGTATTATGTCTGTACTGTATGTCTGTCTCTGTCTGGAGGTACCTTTTTTTGTTTTGTTTTTTTGTTTGGAGGTATCAGCTGTATAATTGGTGTTGGAACCACCTTTTAAACTCTAACTGTCCTTTATTGTGAAGCACTTTGGATGTAAATGTGCTATATAAATAATTTTGACTTACTTATTTACATGAAGTGCACATACTTACTAAATTAGCTCTTACCCACAAAGAAATGTTTACTTTGTGTAGAAAAAGGTGCAGTGAGAGCCATATATTTTTCAATTGCATCATATAGACAAGTTATGATACTGTATTACATGGGTGAAAGCCTAATAGCTGATTTATATATTTAACCTTATATCATAGAACGGAAGCCAATGTTTATTGTCAGATCAATCTCAAACCAAATGGGCAAACAAGATGGCAAATGTTGCAGCGTTATTTCCTAGTTTGATATTATTACAGATTCCCCTTATTCATTACTTTCTTAGAGTGGTGTGTCCTGTTTAGCAGATGATGACTCACCCCTCCGGTAGACAAGGCCCAGGAACATGCCCAGAGCAGCTCATGCTGCCTGGCTCATCAGGGTGGAATCAGTTAATCCAGGATTTCAGAGCACTGGCGGGGCCCACAGCTATCTGATTGCACTCTCATTCTCCTCATTGCTATCCTTTCACCTCCAAACTTGGCTCTAGGTTAAATTGCCATCCAGTGATGACTTAGAGATGTCTGGTATTGAGGAGTTATCCTAAAAACATCAGCTCTTATGTCAAGCACCCAAGTGGATAAGACAGTCTGTCTCTGATGAAAGAGACATGTTTTCTTTTTGGTGTTGTTTGTTTCTTAAACGAACCTTCTTTAGGAATGCTGATGAGTTGGAATTAGTTGTTCTGTCTCTTTCGTGGTTGAGTTCATTTTGTACAAGTCTGAGTATAAGATTTATGTCTACCAACCCTCCATACCAAGAACTAATTCCATTCCTAACCCAATTTAGCTGCTAATCACTTATGCATTAGACCTGTTCATGATTCTTACATATCTATGGATTCTCTTATGTGATTTGCTTCTATTATGGCTGATTGCTGCCTCTCCTTAAGTCTACTCATTTCACTGTTTGAGAGAAAATTTCCCAGCCGAAGGTCCCCCTGGCGTCTGACGAGCATCGTCCAAACGCTGGTCAGGAGCCCAGTGCGTCTGTCTGCGCGGCCTTCGTGGTGAGTAATTGCCAGTGTGCAGCGCACGCTGACCAGCGGTGTGCTGAGATAGCGCCGCAGCGCTAACGGAAATGCGAGACTGGGCCGCATGATAAGGAGCCTGGAGAGACCCTTACCCCTGCTGCAGCTGAGACTGATAGCGTCGCAAGCGTCGCTCTGCAGAATGACTGATGGTGCAGTGGCAAGCCCTTCAGGCCTTTGCACATCCTCAGGTTTCTGCCTTTCTCACAGAGAGGAGGGGAGCATCAAGCTGACCTATTGTGATTGGGGGGGGAGGGGCATATTCAAGGGGCTTGGTAGCTACAGGGAGTTTGGTATCTTTCAAAGGTTTCCCAAACACATTGTAATATCCATCAAACAGCTCACCCCGATGCAGTGAATATAAATTGATACAACTCTTTAGAAATGTAGGTGAAAATTCCATCTGCCAATTCATTCAGCTGTGGCAATATTTTGTTTTGTCTCCAACAAAGAGGAAAAAACAAACATGTCAGTGCAATTTATCTATCTCATAGAATACACAAGAGACCTCATCCACTAACAACCCACAGCACAAGATGCCATCTCTGAGTGTGTGTGTGTGTGTGTGTGTGTGTCCTTGGGATTAGGCTCTTCAGGAATGTGAATATGGCATACTGATACAGGACAGGCGGTGCCGTTGCCAGTGTCTAGCTAATGATTGACTGAGCCCCAGGTCTGTGCTTCCTCCCTCTGCCTCTGAATGAGCTCTCTTCAGCCTCTCAAACACCACAATGCTGTTTGCTCACTGTTACAAATGGCCAGGCAATGGACTGAGCTCAAACACTCTTATCTGAAGTGCACCCATTACCCCTGGTTGTGAGGCTTAGAGGTGTCTTCGGGAGCCTACCACAAATGTTCCAATTATAGGTTGTCTAAGCATGGTTGGGCAACGTCACTTCTGTTGATGTTTCAAACATGCTCGCCCCTCCCTCCCTCTCCCTCCCCTGCAACTGAAACTGTCATGGACGCGCATCTCATTGGTGATTGGCTGGAACAGTTTGTTATGTTTCATGGTCCAGGCTGGACCAGGCTGTTTTTGTTGCAGTTTTTGGAGCCTGGGCTGTCCACAGGGACCACATTTTTTTTACAGTGTATTCAGGGGACGGGCAACTAGTGGATTGTTAGGAGATGTTTTCTGTTTGAGACAAAATAAATTTTCGATCTTAGAAACCAGTAACAAGACTTAGAGAGCCTTTAAATAGGCTTTTAAAAAACACTGATGTGCAAATATGCTGATGCAGGTGAAACTAAGCAGTTCCCTCTGATGTGTCTTGAAAACATGTTTGTGGCCACAGTGTGATATTGAATGTCTGAGACACAGACATGAGGAAGACAAACTTCATTGGCTCCTCCCAATGTCAACATGACAACAAGCGATGGATTGAATTTCTCTTTTACAGCAGACAAAAGAAAAGCTTCTGTGCATCCTTGCACTTACTAGATTATTAAGAGTTAGAAAATGTACAGGCCATACGCCTAAACATTAGAAAAATCCTTACATTTTGGAACGTCTAAATTATACTAATATTTTACTAATGTTCTAATATACAATCAGAATAAACTCTGGATGTTATTGTCTCTGATTTGACCCTTAAAATAGTAATTGCCCACTGACATTTGCAAATGTAGATGCACATTATTGTGCCTGTGTGCTCAAGTTTCAGATAAACATGGTGTTTTAAGAAGTACTTCTCTATGAATGCTTGTCACATGTTGCAGGCACATGACAAGAGCTTCACACGCTATGCTATTACCTGCACTGTGCCAATGCTATTCAATGCTTTTCTTTTCCAAGCGCCAGTGCTGGGTGAGCTGGGCGCATGCCAAAAATGAAGCCAGCAACTTATCCTCATCTCTCCCTCCCTCTCTCTATCTATTTCTCACACATACTCACACACACACTCTCTTTCTCTCTCACACACACTCACTCACTCTCTTTTGTCTCTCTCTATCTCTCTCTTTCTCTCTCTCTCTTCAATGCCTTGTCTGGTCCTTCAAACTGAAAGTGTGATGTGGTTCCTTGCACAAGCTCTGGCCAGCTGGCGTATATCCACCTCAGGAATTCCTGGGATGTGCGTGTCAGGATGACCAATGCTGGCCTGTGGAGAAAGTGTTCAGTCCATTTCCAGGGAGTTCCCTCACTGGAGCTCTGGGTTATCCAGCTGCGCTTTTTACTGCAGGAAAGGAGGTGCAGTCCTTCTCATTTTGATGACACTGGCAGTTCATTGACATGAATACTTGCTTTTGAGGAATGGACTATCCATTTTGAGCAAGTGACATGCTTTTGCAGGTTATCCACTAGGTTTTGCAGTTTGCACTAATTATTTTGAGAAATGCACTAACTGCTGTGCAAAAAAAAATCTGTAATTCTCAGCTGCCACCGTCGCTTTGGATAAAAATGTCGAAAAAAAGTGAAATAGATACAATAGATAGATAGATAGATAGATAGATAGATAGATAGATAGATTATAGAGTGTCCTGGGTACAGAAAAAGCTGGAGTTGTCACAGACATACTCCATTCTACTGTTTTGGTTTCGGTGGGGGTTGGGGTGAGAAGTTTTCTTATCAAAAGTGTGCTATTATCATTACAATTGTCACACTACAGCTGCTCATTCTGAGGCAGTGTAAACCTGTTTTTACACGAGCACTCACCATGGATTGGAAGGCTAAATCAGGAATGGGGAGGCATGGCTTTATTATATGCCAGACCTGCTCCACATGTTTTGGTTTAATTGTTTTATTTCTTTACGCATATGATATGCAGGCTGGCTGTGTTTGATGTGAACTACCTTTCCTGTTTTCCCTCCAAGACAATAGGCCAGGGCAACAGGGAATGTATGCTAGATGAAGACAGATGGAGGGCAAGTGGGACACAAGTCAATGTTTAGCTGAACATGGCCAACAGTTGCACATGCTAATTCAACATCCACACTTTCTTTATTGGATCATTGCTGCCTGATCCTCACCTTAGATGTCAGAAATGGAGGTGTCAAATGAAACATGCTGTCTTTCCACCTGGATTCTCATGGTCTCTTTCTACTGAAGCTTCAGTCATTGCCCCAGTCGGCCATCAAATACAAGCCCTAATTTACATGGTGTTTAGGAGGATTTCAGTGACCCAAAAATCTCTGTAAGATGTAATCAAGCAATGTGGTTGCTCAGGTTTCTGCTCTGTAAAGTGTTGATGTTTCAAATGTTGTTCACCGATTACAATGTTGGAGACGCTGTGTATTTTCTGCCGTGGTGACCCCCACACAGTCATGAGGCAGGTGTAAGCCCAGGTGGATTACACGGACCCATCTCTGCGTGCTTGTTTGTTTGTTTGTTTGTTTGTATTTGCTCATTTGTTCATTCTACAATTAAACAGCCCTCACCTCCAAAGCTGTTTGCAGAGTAAATATGTTAATTGATGAGTTCTTATCATCACCATAGAGCCGACATAATTGACTTTCAGCAAATAGCTGGTAAATAGTCACTTGTTGATACCCGTCTAATCTCATTAGATTCTGTCTCCCTGACTCACGAGATGATAATGAAGTGTCTGCAGTTAGCCTGGTTTTGACACACACTCAGTACTTCATTTCCAGTGCTAATATATATTTACTTTTGACTAAATGGAAAGTTCAACAATCAATTGCCTTTAAACAAAAGAAATACAGAAATGTTATTTGTGTTTAAAACCACTTGCATATTTATGGATAAATGAAAGTTTCCTAATTTTCACAATATAATGATACTGCATTGCCTCATTCTGTTAAAGACTGAGGACTGTGGACTGACATCTAGAAAATAAATGTAAAAAAAAAACATTTCTCAGCATCATGCACTTATGAGAGTTGATCTTTTCAAATGCATTCTCTTACTTTATACACCCTGGAGGTCCACAACTGATGACCATCAGGACAACTGCCCCAGTTGGGTCATCTTATTGGAACCATGACAAACTCTGTCGGTGAAACTCAAGCTTTGTGTTGCAAAATAACAAGTCCTTTCACCACGACACCCTTGTAGTCCTGAATGGATCTAACACCATGTGTGCTGCAGTTCACAACGCACGTGGGTGTTGCGTTCAGTTTTCCACTACGTGGTATAACCCAAGGATAACCCAATGATGTAATCAAGAGAGCTTCATGGGTGTTTGATTATGACATACTGTACTCTGGAACTCCTTTGTGTTTATTTATTTTATATCATGGACAATAAATTACCTCAGCTGAGTCTTCTGGACCCTCACGTTTAAATGAAACACCAACATGATTTACTGCCAGGTTCTTTCTATTGATTCTAATTTCATCACATATTGCATGTCACGCCGCATGAATAGACTGAGTAATGACAATGGCCGTGAATGGAGGATGGAGTATGTGTGCGTATGTGTGTGTGTGTGTGTGTGTGTGTGTGGAGGGGGGTGGGGGGTCAGGGTTGACTGGTTGTTTGGAGGTGAAAAGCACAATCTCGCCCCATGAGATAATGGCCTCCACTCACGCTCCTTCGGCTCCTTTGCATTCTTCAGCACCCAAGTCAGTGTTGAAGAGGCTGGGGCAAGACGTAGAGTCTGCAGGTGGACAAAGGCCGACTGTTCAGCTGCAGGTGTTATCTTTTCCCTGCCTCAAGTGCCCTCCCGTCGCACAAACGTCTCCAATGGACAATTTTCAGTGACTGAAGAAGAAGAAAAAAGACTCGGTGATCTTTTCAAAGAACTCCCACGAGTAAAGAGAGAAAGAGAGGTAAACAGTTGACACACTCAAAGAGGCCATACTGCCATGGCTTGTTATAGTCCAGAGGTTGTTTATTTTCGTGGTGAAATTTGTGATCCATGCAAACAAAGGTAGTCTGTGCTGAGAGGGTCAGGTATTACAAAGAAGCTTAATATTTTTGGCTCTTACCCACAGTCATATTTCACCTGTTGTTGAATTATCCGTTGATGAGAACATGTAGGAAAATATCTGCACTTACACAATTGCAAGTGACAAGAAGCAATCAGTGTATGGCTCATTTAATTTATTCTGCAAATGATTGCAGCTATAGTATTAGTCTGTAGAAATTCAGTGTTGAGAATGTATCTCCTCCTCTGGGGCAAATTGGATGATGTTCTATTTAGCTTGTGCAAAAAATTGCGTAAGACCTAGTATTGTGTTTATGAGTGTTATGTGGATATTCCAGGGAAGCTCCTTCAGACAAGCAAAGGGTCCCATACAGAATAGGAAAAGCTGGAAAACAGAGTGTAGAGTAAATAATTGCTTTTCTCAGGTAAGCTCCCATTGTGGCGAACATCGGCGTGGTCTGACAAGCTCAAACCGTATCCTTTTGACCCCGGGGGGCCAGACGTACAGAGAGGCGGCTTTGTGTGCTAAGACAAAGTTTTCTCCTGAGCAGCAAGGCCAATTCCACCGGGGGGGACAAAGGGATCCAGAGGAGGGATGAGTGAGAGGGAACAGTACACAAGCTCCCCAGGAGAAAGCAACCCTGCACATGTGGAAATCTATGGAAAACAAATAGCCCAGTGGACAGGGCAGGAATGTAGAACGGCTACTCTGTAGCTTAGCAGTGCCACACTATTATTCCGTCAGATCAGCATACCTTCATTACACACCTTTGTACTCCAATGTATGTCTATTAGGCCCATATATATTTATGTGCACTTATACAAGTACTATTGCCACCTAAGCTAATAATTGTGATTATATGGGAATTAAAGGCTATACAAACGGTCAACTCACCATTATATTTATTGCACATTCTTTCAGTTCACCTTTAAATATGATGGTCTGTAAATGAATTGGTGATCTGCTGTTGTTTTGCTTTTCTTTTTCCATGATTACGGTGAGAAATCTGTTCTGACTTCCTGCACGTTTGACCACGGGGCCCTTTTCCTTTGATAAAATGGGAGAGGTGGTCTTGTTCGGTCATACATTCTGGGTTATTTACTTTATGTTGCTGTGGATTTCCCCCTTGTGTGTGTGTGTGTGTGTGTGTGTGTGTGTGTGTGATCGAGGATAATTGCTATTCTGAACTCTTTAGATTAGATTTTAATTGATTATTTTGCTGTGGCTGAATAAGAACACTATGGTATAAGAAGCAAGCTTGGGGACAAGATAAGGAAATAATGACAAGCAACCAAGTCCCAGTCCTTAGTCATTTCCAAATCCTCTGTAAGATTGGTAATAAAGCTAGGAATACAATTATAAGACAATACACTATAAAAAAAAGTCATATACATGTTGGTAGTATGCTGTTTTTTGTGAAATGCTTCTGATCTAACACCATATTTGCTATGTTAAGAAATGAGTTGGAAACAGAACTCCACAGAGTTCTGGCCAAAGGATTGGAGTTTGCATATACATATATATATATATATATATTGCACACTGTACTCCGTCTCTCATCCCTGGGACTCCATGGTCCACCTCCACTAAAAAGAGAACCCGCAGTCTGCACACAGTGCAGTGCTGGCTCAGCTATGGCGTGATTTGCATAGATCTGTCTGGGAAACATGGGCAAACTATATGGATGAATTCACATTGACATGACATGATGATGGGTGTTGGTGGCGCAGTGGTTAAGGAGCTGGGTTAGTAGAAAGTAGCCACAAAGTTGTGGGTCCAATTCCAGGCTTCCACCGTTGTGCCCTTGAGCAAGGCATTAAACCCCGACTTGCTCTGAGGACAATGGCCCTTGTAATGTAGTTGACACACATATGTTGCTTTGGATAGAAGGGTCTGCTAAAATGAATCATTTTAAATTTAATGATTACCAGAGCCTGTTCTAACTTGCCATTAATTCCCTTTTGAGTCATCACCAAACTCCTTGGATGAGCTAACATGAGAGTCTGCCAGTTTCGCTGTAAGTCATAGTGGCATATTATCAAATAAATGCAGACCTCCAAACATATGCTCTCTTGCATGTATCTGTGCAAAAGGTGGACAAATATAATACTTCAAGCACTTAAGTGTAAAATCAACACCATTATTGCATTGCATGTAGAGTATATCTAGTGAATGTTGACTGTTCAAACACTGCATGCTTTTCAAACTGCACTGCTGCACAGTAAGGATCGCTGCTACCAAAGTGTGTTTTATAAGGCGAGAGAACAAAAAAATGATAAGTTGCCACATGTGGCGACATCTACATTAGTGCAGTAGACTGCTGTAGAGGCTTGGCTGATAACAGGTGTAAACATTATGAGTAACTCACTATTAGTCATAATGAGCAGCATGTGTCTGTAGTCTTAGTGAAAGCCACCCAACCAAACATGACTGTTGTTCGACTGAGTTGACCTGGATGGACAAGAAAGGGTTGCCCTTTTGAGTGGTCCTGGACTGTCTGATGTAGCTACAAGAACAACAGGATATGTGGACAATGAACAAATACACATGTCTTTGGATAAAAACATGGCTGTGAAAACATCATCACACATACACAATACATGCACAATACATGCACACTTCAGTATGTGCCTTTCAGCAGCAAGAAATGGGTGGAGACCTGAACTTGTGCTGGAATTCAGCACACACACACACACACACACACCTTTTTTCCATTGACCTTCATGGTAATTGTCATGCAATCACCCAATCCAAACAATATTCTATTTGAGATAAATTACACATGCCGCAGAAATACATTTATTTGTATATTGCATGCTTTTTACAGAATTTTAGAAATTCTGGATTATTTGTACTTCTGTTTTTGTTATCACTGATCAGCAACAGCAATAGTGATACACCAAATAACTCAAAAGATGACAATCCAATCCTATGTGATGTTTTAAACACATAGTTAATTACAAAAAAAACATTTATTATTAAGTTTAAGAGACCAGTGAATTACCACTTTAGATTATCACTTATCTCTTAAATAAAAGGCTGCATTAGAGGTGCGTGTGGAATTCATCAAAACAATTAGACTGAATCTTATAAATAAAAGCAGCAGGTCTCCAGGAAGACGTTTGAGCGCCTGCCAATATGTAATCGTCTTAATTATGTTTATAAAACAAGAAAGACCTCCCATTTTTTGAACACTGCAAAATTTGCAAACGTGACCAGTGATTGCCCTGTAACGGATCATTGCCCTGACACGTTTACCCCTTCTATTCATACTTGAAGATATACGCCAATTCATTTTTCTTCAATGAAAAAAGTAGGATAATTATGATATAACTAAGTGTAATTGTGTCTTATAATTAGATACTGTATCATCTACATTAATTAGGTATATTCACATTTCGTTAATTATTTCGTTAGGCTACTATATTCTGGGGAGTGGGCATAATGTGTGTGCGTAAAAGTGCGGTGCGGTGTATGGCCTTTGTTGGTTTGCGGAACGTATGTGGAACGATCGTATTTTTTGTCACTGGTTAATTCATTCATGGGTTGCTAGAAAAATTGTGAAAGTTTTCCGTTAGATAGTCTTAAGTAGGCTGGCCTATCCATTTGTTCTGCATGTCACATTCCATTCTGTGCAGTCTCGTTTCTGTTTACCTTTGGAAAAAAATAAAGAATGTTTAGGCTTTAATCTCAATTTACTGGGAAAGAGAAAGAGTCTATTCAGACTTTGAACCTATAAAGAAGTAACCTAACATTTTGCGTTCTCTCTTCACGGGAATTTACTTGCCCAAACATATATTGTTGCACGAAATGACAATTTATGACCTGATTTCTTGACAAAATGAAACTGTCATTTTTGGTGCTGTACACAAACTCACCAAAAACTCAAACTCACCAAGCATCATTTATTTGCACAACAATCAACGCGTCAATTGCTCTCTTGATACTTTAAAATAATTAGCAAATATGCAAAATCATTGTTTAACTTTCCGATTATGGCGTCGTTTCGATTGCCCCGGGACTTCTCTTATGAACTAATTACCATTGTAAACAGCCTGCTATATTAACTTTCCTCCAAACTAATATGATGCCGTGTATACAAATCATTCAGAGTTTAGTTCGGAATCCTTCTGTAGGATGGGGGTGAAACTTGCGATGCACTTGTTGAACAACCAGTTTAATGACATGTTAAGGCCTATCCATTCCGCCATTTACAGTTAAAATGTTACCGCCGTGCATGTAGGCTACCGCTGTTCTTATAGAACTTGTATCTAATCGATAATAACTAACTACTCAAAACTTGTCTGCTTATTCATTGCATGGTGAAAGGCAAGGCTCAAGTGAACAGGGAGTTTGGAGACCCCTGTCGTACGATAGCCTATTAGGTATGATAATAAACCCACGTCTAGCCTACATCTAAAACGTGCTAAACATAGATGAATGATGCGCACACTCAACGGTAGATTTATTGAATAGAACATGGACTATAAGCATATTTTAATAGGCAGAAAATGGTCAATGGCTAGGCCTGGTAAAGTAGACTAATCGTAGTTTCTAAAGCACCTTGTGTTTAAGGCTATTTGTTTACAAATACATTTTCTCTTCTTTAGCTCTGAATAAATATTGATTTTTTATTCTTGGTTCTTGTTGCATTTTACAAATTCTAAATCAAATATAATGAAATAATTAAATAAAGCCCATTTTTAAATCACACAGAATGTCACACACTGCCACTTGAAAATAGGAACTGCATGATGTTGAAAGCAAGTGTCCCATTCAAATAAAAAAAAATAAATCATAGCCTGCCAAATAGCCTAATTTTATTTGATAATTGGCCTAATGTCGCATAGCCTATCAGAACTCCCAAACTAGTTTTAACTTTGTTTGAAAGTAATTCAGCTTAATAGTAAGCCTACTATTATTACATTACAGATAATTCCATACCCGGCTATTTTTGACTCCCCAGGTAGCCGATTGTAACCCCTCCTACCACCTCGTATCAGTCCGCCTCCAACTCCCCAAATCGTTTATAATGAAGAGACAAGCCTCCAGCCCGCCAGTGACAGGTCTAGTGTCAAGAGAGTGCTTATATGTTGGGTACTTTCTATTAGATAAGTAAAGAGTATCGTTTTGTTTAAAAATAATTTCTTCACGATATATGGCAATGGCCCTCGCTGACGCGATGCTGCCGTCAATATCTGCTTTTGCAAATCAGACACATGAGGTGAAACAGCCTGCTCAGGTAAGTTTCTTTTTGTTTCTCCACTCATTTTACCAACTGGGAAATATTATAAATAGCCTCCGCATTTAAAGTAACCTCCAAGGGGTTATAGTTAAGGTGCAATGTGAGGTGGCTTCCTGACAAAACCAGTGATACAATACAAGTTTGCCTGTTGCACCGGTTTTAACTGAATGTTTATTTGCAGCACTGGATAGTGGAGACGAGCATCGGTGACGACATGAAACCGCTCATCGAGGTGGAGTTCAGCATCGTGGAGGCTCCTGCGCTGAGAAAGGAGGAGGATGACCTGTCGAAGTTTTTGGATTTAGAGTTTATCTTGTCCAACACAATCGGGAATAATCCCGGCGGTCAGTCTACGTATCCACTGCCAGAATCGCCGGACAGCTGTAGTACAGTGTATGACAGCGACAGCTCCCACCAAACGTCCAACACTTACGGCAACGGCAGTTATGGCTCAAGTCCGGGTCAGAGTTTAGTGGCGGAGTTGCTGACCCCTGACATGGGTTATCAGGGCGACGCGCAGCAAGATTACAGACTCACTGAGCAGAGAGAGTATACTGAGCTTGGAGTCCCAAGCTCAGAGAACCATGTGCACTTAGCTGCAAGCACCGTAAATCATATGGGATACAAAATCAAAACGGAGAGTCAGGAACAGTCGTGCATGATGCCAACAGACTTCATGGGACTTGGCTACGAACAAAAATCCCCGCGGCTCATGCACAACGGACTTATGCAACAGCAGGGGTGCGCGCAGGGGTTTGCACCTCAGATCCTTCACAGTTTGTCCCGGGACGGAATGCCGCGGAAAGACTGTCACCTGGCGGAGATGAGCGCGCACCACCACTCCCATTTGGTACACTCCCAACAGTACTTGCCAGGTGCGCCTTACCCGCCACAGTACCCCCAGCACCCTGGAGCGCAGCAATACCATGGACAATACGGCATGTTCAGGGAGCCTATGCATGCCCATCATCCGGGCATGCCTGGCGCGGTGTTGACCCCACCATCATCGCCATTGCTGGAATTCTTCGCCGCCGAAGATACTAAGCCAAAGCGAGGCCGTCGATCTTGGGCAAGGAAGCGAACAGCAACGCATAGCTGTGAATTTCCTGGCTGCGGGAAAACGTACACCAAGAGCTCACACCTGAAAGCGCATTTAAGGACACACACAGGTATGTTTCTTTTGTCCCCTCTGAAATGTCGGTTATGATTTCTACACTAATTTCCTAAACCCGAAGATGATCAGATCAGATGCTAATGTCTTGTTTGTTCTCTCCCACAGGTGAAAAGCCTTACCACTGCACCTGGGAGGGCTGTGGCTGGAAATTCGCCCGGTCAGACGAGCTGACCCGTCATTACAGGAAACACACTGGACACCGGCCATTTCAGTGTCACCTTTGCGAGAGGGCCTTTTCGAGATCCGACCATTTGGCTCTGCACATGAAGAGGCATATGTAATTTTTTATTCTGTAATCATTTTTCATCTCGCTGTTTAGCGGGTGTTAGTTTTTTACTTGTAAATATGCGACTTGGATAAATTAGGTTAAATTATAGTTGTATTTAAGAAAGATGAGATGCTGATTGTGCATCCCTTGTAAATTATTTTCTGTTGACATGAATAAATGGATATGGGACAAATCGGGGCAGGACCCACTTCATATTTTTCTATAGGCCTATGCATTGGGTTAGTTTTGCTTCATGCTTTTTATTGTAATTGTACATTTTGTATCCACCGCATCTGTCAGTGGTGTGTGTTTGTATTATAGCAGTTAAGACTGACTGACAGTTTCATTTATCATTTTAGAAATTGCCATCAAATTAATGACATGATGAAGTTATGGAATTTAAGCGCTAACAAGATTATCTGTATACTTGAATTTTCTTTTAAATCCCTGTTTGAAAATGGCAGTTCTGTTTCACAGACTATTGTTGGTTTTAAAGAATGTCCTTAAAAGCAGTCAAAACAAATAAAAACATTCTAAAGAGTATTCACAATGAATGTGTAAATGTGCTATATTGTACAAAACCTCCTCTCAAATCAATCTAACAGTTATTTTGAGCCTGCTTGGCTATGTAAATTTACTTACAATATTTTTAAGCAAAACAAGTTTTGTACTGGGTCTTATTTTATACTTTTGGTCATCTGATAATGCTCCAGCTCTCCTCTATAATCACTCTATAGGGGCAGCCATGGCCTACTGGTTAGCGCTTCGGACTTGTAACCGGAGGGTTGCCGGTTCAAGCCCCGACCAGTAGGAACGGCCCTTGAGCAAGGCAACCCAACCTCTCACTGCTCCCCGAGCGCCGCTGTTATAGCAGGCAGCTCACTGCTCCGGGATTAGTGTGTGCTTCATCTCACTATGTGATCACTGTGTGCTGAGTGTGTTTCACTAATTCAGGGATTGGGATAAATGCAGAGACCATATTTCCCACACGGGATCAAAAGAGTATATATACTTATAAATACTTATACTATACTCTAATTGCCCACTGCAGTCTTGTGCTGATCAGCATCCCTGCAATAGTTTTGGGTCTTTCAAGAAGGGTCATCTAAAGACTTATCTTTTCAGCTTACACTTCACTGATTAATTCTCTTAGACTTATGGTTTGGATGTTTTTGTTTATTGTCATTATTGATATTTTATATTGTTATTGATATTATTATTTTATTAGTATTTTGCTTAGGTTTACCAACTTAAAAACAAAACAAAAACTGTTCATTTAACTGTTGTCAAAGTCATATTCTGTAAGTCGCTTTGGACAAAAGAGTCGGCTAAATACGATGACCAGAACCAGTTTGCAACCATCAATAGTAAGTGTAGTGGGAAAGGCAGGTGGGCTCATCATTATCTCTTTCATGCTCATAGTTCAAACACCTAGTCACCTCTTGTTCACTAGGCTAAATCAGACAACAATGTTTATTAGTCATAACTACAATAAAATGACCTGTGTATCAACAAGAACCAGGAGGTGGTGGACTATATCTGCCCACTGGCAATAGTCAATTTTCATCACGTATAAAGGCCCTTAGTGGAGGTCAACTGAGCACTCACTGCCTCTCTGAGCTCTACCATTTTGGGTAAAGTCAAAAGTTTGTTTTTTACCAAGGGGATCATACACCAGGGTAATATGCCACAGTCATATTGCAATATAGGATACTCTTATTGGTTTTAATGTGGGTAGGCCTACAAATACACACACACACAGAAAGAGTGTGCGCGTGTGTGTGTGTGTGAGAGAGAGAGAGAGAGAGAGGGAGAGAGATTTGGCAAGTGGTACAGTAATAGGGCCAAACAGGCTGACAGACTCAAAGCCAGGACATGTACTGCAATAATTGCCAGCAGGGATGCAGTAGTGTGCTGCCATCTAGTGGCACAGCAGTGAACATGGCAGGTGTGTAAAATACTTTGTGTATAGGCCTACTGTATGTTTTTATAATTTATTTCCCAGGAGATCGATCTGAGTTGAATGGCAATAATGCACAAGTCAAGAATCTCCATATAGAGTGCTGCTGTTCACTGGGTGTTTGGATCACTATCACTAATTTAAATTGTTGGCTTATTAGGACACCATAAATCATGCAGGTGAATTAGTTTCAGATTAGATTAGATTAGATTCAACTTTATTTTCATAGTGCTGAGTACAGGTACAGAGACAACAACACGGGAGGGAGTAGCGAGCTATAGCTCTCTGTTTGAACGTCAACAGAAGTGACGTTACCCCGCCATCGCTGATACAACCTTTACATATAAATATAAATGTGCAATGTATTAGCAGTAGCAGAATAGATATGGATATGCAGTACAAACAGTGTACGAACAACATGTACAGATGTGTAGTGTAGTAGCAGTAATATTATAAGAGTAAAAATAATGTAGATATGCCGTTGTAACGACTTCAATTACATCATCGCCCCACTCGTCAAGCCCAATGACATTTCGACGTTCAGCATCGCCCACCTACTGATCACTTATGGACTCCACCTGTGTTCACTTGTTTGCCTGCACCTGTATAGTTTACCTGCACCTGTATTGTTTACCTGCACCTGTATCCACTTATTTTCTGTTGTATTTGAACCCCTTAGTTTGGCTTGCACCTTGCAAAGTCTACTGGTTGCTATACTGAGTTAGACTGCTCTGGTGGTGTTTGTGGCTCTTTTCAAGTGTCTTTGTGAAGCCAGTTACAAGATTAAAACTTCTAAAATGCTTCGCACTTCCATCTTGCCATCCTTGAATCGTGACAGAAGACTTTGCCTTACCATGGACGCAGCGAGTGTACCTCTACCTATGGATGCGTTTGAATTCAACTCTCCAAATCCAGCGACGCAGAGCATTACCCACGCTGTGATGGAACAGCAACGTGAGCTCTCCTGTGTCAGTTCTGCTCTCAATAAACTCATCATCCAGTTCCAGCAGCTTCAGCAAATCAATCAGTTCACCACCTCATCGAGCCCATGGCAACCGTCCCAAGATCATCTGACTCCCCGGTAAAGCTGCCTGAGCGATTTGAGGGTGCTCCTGTGGAATGTAAGGGCTTCTATATACCTGACGCACCCGACCGGTAGCGCGACAACGTGACGTAAGGGTTTCCTCCTTCAGTGTCACTTGTACTTTGTCCCATCATCCTTCCCTGCCCGATGAGTAGGGTTGGGTATCGTTTCAATTTGAACATTCCGATTCCAATTCAGATTTCTTATTTCGATTCCGGTTCCTAACGATTCTCGATTCCGATTTTTTTTTTTTTTTTTTTTTTTTTTTTTTTTTTTTTTTTTTTTTTTTTTTTAAAAGGCAGGGTCAAAAAAAAAGTTTAGGATATTTTAAATGAGCTAGCTAACCAACTGTCTTTCTCGGGGTATTTTTTAAGTGCAAATTTAAAGACTTTTTAAGACATCTAAATGGAAATTAAGACTATAGCACAACAAAAAGATATATATGACTGTTTATGCAATTTTAACCCCCACCCCATTTTGGATGTCTACAGAAGTTACCAAATATATTTTGGCGAAAGAAAAATAATTCTGTGAATTACCTTCACAGTTATAAATGCCCAATTTTAGGGTCTAGGCTGCTTGCTTTTGAAACTGGCTGTACATATTTGGTTTTGCTTACTGCAGAGGCTGACTGTTCTTCACCTGTGTCTGTAGTAGCCTAGGGCTACTTGCCAAAGACATGTGCACTGGACTGGATTCCATTCAATATTTATTTCAAAGTTAGACTAAGCTATTTACATATTTTAATAAGCCTACTTTATATAATTTACTATGTGCATCTATTGTCCAATATGCAGCACAGCAAATTAAAGTTAATCCACTACTTTACATTTTGCATAGGAGTTGTATCTAAACCAACCAAAGCTTGACTGAAACATTGTAAAACCATTGACTTGTTTTAAATTAATTAAGAGACAGGTCCTCCTCGCATGATCCTGCTGAAAACTGCTGGTTTCATCTCAAGCACGACATTTTTTTTTTTTTTTTTTTTAATGTAGCAGTCGCCGACATTCAAAAAATATGCGGTTATATTTCACAACTTTTGCGAAGTAGGCCTAGCCTACTGGGAAACGCTGGCAAGCAAGCTGCTGGCAGATATTACAGGTAGGCTATTATAACTTAGATATTTTCTTCCCTAGGCTAGGCCAGCAATACACGCTGGAAAGATGCAAACAGATCAACTTAATACAGTATTTCCTCCTGATTGCGAAGCACTGCACATAATTTGACCAGCAGTCTTTGCGTCCATAGTTTGTGAAACGATGCTGCGTCCGAGCAAAGACTTTCTCAACTCCAAAAAGGAGAACAAATGAGCGTCTGGCTTGAGGCTGCGCCGGACAGGGCTTTTAAAATCCATATGTCCGGCCTAAATTCGAACATATGGCCAACCTATCGCTAACTGGCTTACCAACTCTTTCTCCCGCTCATTCTACCATAGGCTCCCTCATTCCATGTAGGCTACCTGTCTATCTCTCAGGCAGTCCCAGCGGCATGGGGGGGCTTTGGGGGGCCAGGCCCGTCCTGGAAGTCATCTGTGCCCGCCCTGGACGAGCTTGGCTGCTCCAACCAACCCCAATCCCATAGATTGATTTTGAACACTTATTAAATGTAGGCCTATATTATACGTTTGTCAATCTAGCAAGTAGCAAATAAAACTTGTAAAATCTGTTATTCCGTAGCTAAACAATCAGGAACATTAGGTAAGCCCATCACCTAAATGGAGAGGTTACGTGGCACAGTCTACTTCACTTCTGCACTAACCCCTGTCATCCGATGACCTATCTTATCGGCTCGCAGGTAGGCTATATCTCATATCGTCGTTAGTTAGTAGGCCTAGTAGTTTCTGGGTTTGTTTGATGGCGTTAACCTTTACGGTTTCTTTCTTCTGACCTAGTCGGAGAACAGGGCCGAAGTTATCCGTAACTTCAGGGCTAACTTCCTAACACTCTATCTGAAAGTGGTTAGCAAATGAACGAGGATTTTGGTTTTATCTGCGGATTTATTTTTTGCATTATTTTGAATATGACTAGTCCCAGTCTCAACAAACTTTTGAACATCTCAGGATTTTGGTTTTATCTATGGATTTGCACCATTTTTTGCATCTACTATATTTGTTTTGTCAATATAGGCTTAAACTGTATGATCAATTTAGTTCTGTTGAAAAGGTGTAATGCCCGTCCGTGATTGATTGTCTGCCACACCGGGTCTTTAACCAAACCCAGGCATAAAACATATCTTCACGCTTTTTACAAAACCACTTCACTTTACAACCACTACAGCCTAATGGCCTAATCACTTATACAATTGCGTTTTACACGAAACTGGATGGAGACATCACTCGCTCTCTTGCACTCGCTGGCGGTCCCATACGCACATTTAATACCTCTTTCGAAAATTCAGTTGTATTCAAGACTTTTTAAGGATCCGCGGGAACCCTGCTTTCTGAATTAAATAGTCTGACATTCTCCATGAGCTTCTTCGTTGATGTTCAGCCGTTTCTTCCGGTCGGCGGACTGGGAATCAAAACTAGGAATCGAAATTTAAACTTTTGAACGATTCCGGGAAAATCGCAAAGATAGTCCCGGTTCCAACCAATACTCGATATTCGATACCCAAGTCTACCGATGAGAGCAAAGTCGCCACCGTGATCTCTCGCCTAGCAGGGAGAGCATTAGAATGGGCGACTGCAAGTATGGGGAAAAAGGCTTAGATGACCTGTCAAGTTTAGCATCTTGGACTAGATTCAAGTCTCCACCAATAACAATGTGGTGGTTACAGTGGCGTAACTATAGTAGGTGCAGCAAGTGCAGTCGCACCAGGGCCCGTGACCTCCCAGGGCCCGTCGCTACCCCTGCCCTGCCTCCTTTTTTTTTTTTTTTTTTTTTTTTTTTTAGAACTTCACCATTAAGAATCAAACTATCAAATAAAAACGGCTAAATCAAATTACCATCTTGTCGTCATACTGTTTCGCCAGAGTCTTTCTTTCTACTGAGATGCAGCAAGGAGTTCTGGGTAGGCTACTGTAAGTGATTTGTTGTGATTTTTTGAATGGATGGTGGCTGCACATTTCAGTCATCGTTCCGACCACAATGCCCTTCAAACACAAGAGCGGCTGCAAGAAGCGGCAGGAGCGTAAAGAGCAAGGGGAAAGGGTGGCAAAACTCGGGAAGTGTGTACTGCTCATGATGTTTCTAACATTGCCTTTGACTGTTGCAACAGCTGAGCGATGTTTTCCCAAACTCAAACTTATTAAGACCTACCTAAGGAGCAGCATGGGGCAGGAGAGGCTCAGTGGGTTAGCTATCCTGTCCATTGAAAATACTAGAGCCAGAGCATTAAATATTGGGAACATCGTTGACGATTTTGCACAACGATAGGCTCGTAAGATGGCCTTCTTCTAATGGCCTAATTCACACATATTGGGGATTGTATGCATATGAATGATTTTATTTGGTTTCTGCACGGTTAAATAAGTTAGGCTACATTAAGTTTTGTTTCTGCGCAGTGCAAGTTTATAAGCAAGCAATCTATGCTTGCAGTTTCAGCAGAGGGTTGAAGAGGCGCATTGAGTGTTCCCATAATTCCATGCGAGTTGATGTTAATGCAGTAATATTAGATTACCCTGGCCTGCAGGCTGTTAATAAAATTATTTTTTAATGTTTTCACATGTAATGGATCCTATGTAGTCGTGTGTTTGTTTTTTTTAATTTTTTTATTTGAAATTGTAATCTGTAACTCCTAAACTACTTCGGTGCCTCAGGCCCTTTGCATAAACAATTGAAGTCACCCTTAATGTGTATTGCATTTATCAGAGCTAATTCATCCTGGGCCAAAGAATGTCGGTATGGGGCCTGCGGAGCGCTCTTGCACCTGGGCCCACCATTAGTTTGTTACGTCACTGGGTGGTTATCAACTTGGGTGAGCGTGGAGATGAAATTGGAAATAAATGTATCGTCATCCCAAGTTGGAGCATAAATACAGGCCAAGATTAGAGGAATGCCTTGTAACCTGCCTGAGACAATTACATAGCGACCGTTGGGATCTGAGTATGTTAGCTGGCTCAAATGGGATATCTTTATGAATTAGAATAGCAGCCCCTCTCGCCCTCTCAGAATACCTTGAGTGGAATAGATGACCCACCCATGTCCTCTTTGTACGACGGATTTCAGACGCACGAAGATGTGTTTCTTGTAGAAATATGATATCTCCTTTAAGGTGTTGAAGGTGTGAAAGTACCTTATGAGATTTGGCCATGTTGTTCACTCCCTTGATATTCCAGGAAACCAGTCGTAGATTCCTAGCATTTAATGTTGTCATCCTGATCGCCTATTAGACAATGTTGGTTGACACAGGATGTTGCTGTAGCCAAGCAGAGCATGCCCATAGAATAGGAAGGGATAAGGGAGAGGGGGAAGAGAGGAGAAAGGAGAAAACAGAAAAGAAAAAAAACAAACACACACACATACAAAAAACCCCTGTCCCAACCCCAACCCACATATACATATGTGTATGCACATACATACAAACACACACACACACACACAAACACACACACACACACAGCTTCAAAGCATCATTCCTATATCTCTCCATCTTCCTTTTCACAGTTCATTTCATTACCTAAAAACCCTTATTGCTATTTCAAACCCCATCAATAAAAAGATATTCCAGTGTGGTCAATCACTAACTACAAATCCATCCAACAAGTAATAAACAATGAAGAAGTTCCCAGAATGAGTACAGCTTGCAGAAAAATTCTACCCCCATCCACAAGGGGCGTAGTAAGCGTAACAGAACTGGGAAGCATGCCGGCCCAGGGTGAATACTATAAAAGTGTAGAGCTGAGCGGCAGATCAGTTAATGTGGCGGCGTGCTTGGAGCAGATCGAATTGAACAGTTGTCCGTATGCTACCCGTCAGTGGGAGACTATCCTCATAACATTGAATTGGATAATAGTAAACATTTAAAGTACAGAAAAACAGAACGAACTGACATGCCATTTAACACTGAGTGATACTAAGCACACGACGGAAAAGAAAAAAAAAGAAAAGGTCAAATCCGTCGATCAAAATTTCCAGCTTCAACAAAGTTAGCGCTAGCGGCTAAGTTCACTAGCCTACTAGCTTTAGCTTAGCAAGCTACTCAAGGTCAGAACCATGGCCAGGGCCGGAAGAGTGGATCTGGTGATTGACTGCCCTGTTTGCCTCCGTCGCAGCTAGATACGCCATGGCCTCATTCACGCTCTGCGAATGAAGTTTACTGCCATCCCTTGCTGTGATCCTCAGTCTGGCTGGGTATAAAAGGCTAGGCTTGAGCCCTTGTTTATATAGCTCAGCCATCACCTCCTTGTAAGGACTGAGCTGTTCCAGGACCTCAGGACTGTAGTCTTCGTAGATCCCAATGGGTCTACCATTGTACCGCAGCTCCCCCCTCCTCCTACGGGCTTCAAGGACCACCTTCTTCACCTTGTAGTTGTGAAAGCGGATGATGACAGGTCTGGGTTTCTCACTCGACTTTGGTTTGGGTGCAAGAGACCTATGGGCATGGTCCAGCTCAGGTGGAGTAGGCAGGATGTCATTGCCTATGACTGTACGCAGAAGCTCGGAGAAAAACGTTGTAGGACGTCCACCCTCAATAGATTCAGGTAGGCCGATTATTCTAACATTCCTGCGGCTACGTGATTCAAGGTCAGCCATTTTAGCCCTCAACTTGGCGTTGCTGTCTGTAAGCGCAGCACAGGTTGATTCGAGCCCCCGTATGCGTTCATCAAAGTCATCCATGGCAGAGTCAATACATGTCACCGACACACGACACAAATCGTTGGTCATGATCAGTAACCTTAGCCTGTACCCGATCTAGTTTTACCTCTAATGTTGAGATGGCAGACTTGAACTCCATTGACAGGGCAGTTAGAGCTGTCATGTTGAGGTCACTGGATGTTGCCACTGTCCCGTCCTTTTTGTTTTGTTTAGCGGATCTAGCAGCCATATCTATGCAACAGGTTCTCGTAGGATGAGGAAATCGTACAATGTCACACTGGGTTGTTTTAAAACAATAAAAGGGTTTTTTAACAAAGTTTTAGATGAAAAGTAGCAGGATCGTTCAGTTTTTGCGTCTACTCCATACGCGGCCGGAACCGCTCTGGTGATTTTTCTTCTCTTCTGGCCCTGCTAGATTCAGAGGCAGGAGGAAAAAGTATATATACTCTTTTGATCCCGTGAGGGAAATTTGGTCTCTGCATTTATCCCAATCCTTGAATTGGTGAAACACACTCAGCACACAGTGAGGTGAAGCACACACTAATCCCAGCGCAGTGAGCTGCCTGCAACAACAGCGGCGTTCGGGGAGCAGTGAAGGGGTTGGGTGCCTTGCTCAAGGGCACTTAAGCCTTGCCAATTGGTCGGGGTTTGAATCGGCAACCCTCCGGTTACAAGTCCGAAGCGCAAACTGTGCAACTCACCGGGGTTAGTGGTGTTTGTTGATGTTCCAAAACAGGTAGCATAGCGAAATACAGTTTCTGTTGTGTTTTATTTGGCATTTTGTAAAATCTCATTCATTTCTGTTGGAAGACTTATTGCACGTTGATATGACTGCGCCACCGTCTATGCTTCAGGCTCATATTGAGCGGAAGTTTATATGCGGTTGTGAGGTCTGAAAAAATAGTTCCACAATAGCAAATAAGACGGCTGGAAATCATACATTGCGCCGATATATTTAATTTTTATAATCAACGAACACCACTAACCACTCGGTGAGCTGGACAGTTTTGAAAACTAACGTTAAGGGTTGTTTTAAGGACATGTTTGTGCATGCCTGTAGGCAGCTACTCTGAAGCAGTAAAGGCGATTCAAAACGAGTCAAAAGTCGAGACGGGACCAATCGTCAAAATTTCGATGTTCACCACTCTAGTTCATCCAAAACAAACCAGAAAAGGGACTCAAAGTGCTAAATACCAGAATTTTCCTTTAACTCACCTTCTGTCTTCCAGGCTATGGTCAATTATGTGTTGAGGGACATGCTTGGTCAGTTTGTCATGGTCTCATTTGGCCGTGGACTTCATCACAGATCTCCCTCTGTCAGATGGATACACCACTATTCTAGTGGTAGTAGACCGTTTCTCCAAGTCCTGCCGTCTCATTCCATTTGCCTCTCTCCCTTCTGCATTCCAGGTTGCAGAAGCACTGTTCCACCAGGTGTTTTGTTATGGCCTACCAGAAGATATCCTCTACTATCGAGGTCCCCAATTTACCTCATGAATTTGGAAAGCCTTCATGGAGAGGTTCGGTGTCGGTGAGTTTAACTTCTGGTTACCACCCAGAGGCCAATGGACAAGCAGAGCGGACCATCCAGGATCTGGGAAGGTTCCTGCGCAGCTACTGCCATAACCGTCAGCACGACTGGTCCCATTTCCTGCCATGGGCTGAGTATGCTCGTAATTCTGTCATTCCTCCACAGGGCTCACCCCTTTCCAGTGTGTGCTTGGTTTCCAACCATCCCTGTGTCCGTGGAACTATAGCCAGAAAGAGGCCCCAGCAATGGATAATTGGTTTCGGCGGGCAGAGAGCGTCAGAGAGGGCCCATGTCCACCTCCACAGAGCTATCCGCAGACAAAGGATCCATGCTGATCGCCACCGCAGGATCCCGCAGAATTCCAACCTGTGGACCGGGTTTGGCTCTCGACTCGAGACATCAAGACTTGTCAGACTTACCTTGCAGGAAGCTCAGTCCCCGTTTTGTGTGTGTGTGTGTGTGTAGCCCCACTCGTCAAGCCCAATGACATTTCGATGTTCAGCATCGCCCACCTACTGATCACTTATGGACTGCACCTGTGTTCACTATTCACTAGATTGTCAGCACCTGTATTGTTTACTTGCACCTGTATCCACTTATTTTCAGTTGTACTGTAGCTGAAATTGAACCCCTTAGTTTGGCTTGCACCTTGCAAAGTCTACTGGTTGCTATACTGAGTTAGACTGCTCTGGTGTTTGTGACTCTTCAAGTGTCTTTGTGAAGCCAGTTATAAAGATTAAAACTTCTAAGTTGCCACGCACTTGCGTCTTGCCATCCTTGAATCGTGACAGCAGTTTAAATTTTAAAACTTTGATCAATGCATTAAATCTGTTCAGTTATTTTAGAGAAATAGCATAAAGGTGGCCACACAGCCTTGGTAACATTTTAAGACTAAGCCATAAACATGTCAAAAACACATAGGCTAAATAAGAATCAATAACAACTTAAATGTGAAAATTTTGATTAATACGGCAAGATAAGACCCCCACTATTTCAATAACACACTTGTAACTCAATAAGCAATGAACTATTTCAGTAAAATACTTATAACTTTCAGCCGGCTGGTGAGACTACAGCATGAAAAGGATGACTGATACATGTTAGGTTTTCAATAGAATTTTTATTAAGTTTTCAATGTGTGTTTAAAACAAGAACAGGAACAAATGCAGACTGGGAGGAAGGTATGGTGACACTGCAACATAAAAAGGAGGTCTGACACTCATTTAGGTTTCCAAAAAATAAAAAGATTTCAGTTTCCAAAGTTTGAACAACAATTGTGTGTGAACTACACAAGACACAATGTGGAAGGGATGGCTAGCCCTCTGTGTACTCTGTACGTATAAGAGGGACATGGTAAGGAGGATGCAACACATTTGGCTGGAGTCGGGAGTGTTATGGAAGGTGTGGAAGATGCTGGATCAACACAACTCCATTTGTGTAAGGGCCCCATCGTGTGGACCTCAAACATAAAAAATTATCTTATCTGACCATTCCAGTCATATATCGCACACCCTTCTTGTCCTCTGCATCCTTGGTCCTGGATAAGCAGAACAGGCACAGTGGAGAATGGAGGGAGAGAACAGAGCAGGTAACACAGAAACCTAAGCAAGAGGCCATCTCCAGCAAGTTTTACATACCCATACACAGCTGACCATTTGCAAGGCTGGTTGGGGGTGCCACAAGTCCACACAAAAACTATGACAACTAGATGTACCGCATAGCGGTACAAAATATGACCGCCGCTCAGTCCTGGACATCCGTTCCGCGAAAATAAATCACACTTCAATTTGTCTCCATATTTTACTCCATCCCCCACTCTTGAAACTTTTGTGTATGCTTGTTTGGCATGCCTGAGTGTGTGTGTGCGGCTGCACAGAAAGTAGCCTACTGGTGCTGAAAAGGTGAATAGATTGTAGAATAGCCAAAGAAGATGTAGCATTGTTATAAAACCTTTAAAATCTCTAAACAATCACAAGTAGGGCAGTTCATCACAGTTCATCCATTGCAACTGGATTGATGAAAGGTCACTTACACCTGTAGGCTACATTGTATTTGGGAAAAGCAAAAGGTATCAGCATAATGTTATTTATTTATTTATTTATAAACAAAAACATCTCTGTCAGTTCCATGCCGTTTTCAACAGCTATCAAAAAGAAAGGTCATTTTTGGATGGATGGATGTTTCTTCTTCTACATAAGATTTTAGTCATCTTTAGTTCATGTAATACTTTATTGTCAATGCACAAATTAAGTAACAGTAGTCTGAAACGTTATTGTTAATGCACAAATTAAGTAACAGTAGTCTGAAACGAAATGCTGTTTTACATCTAACCAGTGGTGCAAATAACTGACATGTCCAAATGGGCCTTGATGAAATGCGTCGCTAGACAGTTCATACACATTTTAACGGGCCAAAGTTGAAGAGCTATTGTCCGTTATTGTTCGTGCAAATATAGGCTGATTCATGTTCCCTTGCATTGTGTAACTGAGGTCCATGGCTAGTCTGGCTTTCATCAGACCAAGCTCAATCTTTTAAGAAATCAAAAATAAATAGCGGGCAGATCAGGCTGGGTTCACCCAGTCTAGTCCATAGGCAGCCCGATATTGTTTAATTTTCCGATTGAGATATACACGCTCTGGCTATTCTAAATGCAAAAATGCATCAGGGAGTTATGACAAAACGGTAACTAACAAACTAGATCCTAATAGAAAGCTGTTAGCTTCCCTAAGCTACAGGTAGGATTATAAGGTAGGCCTATTTACAACATAAATTGTCAATAGGCTATGCTGGCGACACAAATAAAATCTCCTTTGAAACCAATGGCTTACGCCTTTACAGTATCAAGCTGGACTTAAACTGCCATATCATGGGCGAATGTTGTAATAACATTCACGCAGCTCCATGAGTCAAGGAAAGCGAATGAAGTAGCCACTTCTAAATGGGACCCACTACACAGTAGCTTAAGGTGTGTTGCTAAAGCAGCCATAATGAAATTAAGGTGTCATTGTTTGGATACTTCACACACACGTGCTTTTTAATTTCACAGATGACAACTGCCAAGCTGGAATCAAAGCACATCGATTCCCCTCTCACACCCTGCACGCACTTAAAACAAAATAAACAGGCGCCTCAGTCTCACGCATGTATAGGCAAAACTGTATCAGACCGGGTGTAACGCGTTGGTAAATCTTCCATTGCACAGAATGATTTTGTAGCACATGCAATAAATGACAGTCGAAAAGATACAAACAGTGCTGCTATCAATTTGCTTGGTATAACCAAGATTTATAGTTTTCTACAAATGCAATAAATCAAATGCCTCCATCACTCAACCAACGCTTAACGGTAACATTACCTAGGTCCTTATTGATATTACAAGATTAACGCATACCTGCAGTAAAAAAACCAAGCATGTCCGATAAACATCCTCAGATTTATTTTCGCTTCAAGAAGAAATGGGAATTACACTTCATGTGAACATCGCCCTATCCTTATTAGATGTTCAGCTGCGGTAAATTACAGTCCTTGTATGAAGGCCCATTGTTTTTTCCAACCCACTTTTAACTTCCAACAAAATTACGCCTCACTGCAACGATGCCATCTAGTGGACAAACGACTACTTCGCCAATCCTGAAAATGCAGCCATGATGATGATGATGAATATTTATTTTGGCTTTCTTTCAATCCTACTGATTTTCATTTTTTTACCGGGGCAAAATCACAAATGAGTGATTATGAGCCAGGTTGATGTGGGCCCTTGAGACCAACATACCATAAAAAGATTCACAGAGAACTGTGTCTGCCCTACCCTCCTTTCGGGGGTCCAGTCCAGCGGGGGGGCTGCAGATGAAAACGAAAAATGACGGTTCCATGCTATCCATGTGGGGGTACATGCTCACCAAGTTTTGTGTACCCCGGTCTTTCAGTGTCCGGGAATCCTTGTTGGTGTATGCGTCACTAAATGTACACATAAATTATTTTATTGTAAGGCCCCCCATGAACGAAAGTACACAAAACTTGGCATGCATTCAGAGGGTGTCATAATGATCCTACACTTTTAATTTCGTGCAGTTTTGACCTTGTCAGCCAGAGATATTGAGATGAAAACACCTAATTTTTTGCTTTTTAATTTTTAACTAGGTGGCGCTATACATGAAATAAGTGGTAATGGGATGGGTTGACATGCCCCTTAAGACCAACATACAAAAAAAAGGTGGACCTCCTAGGCCCTACGGTTCTCGAGATATTCACAGAAAACTGTCTCCGGCCACCTACAGGCCAGTTGGTGTATAGTAACATAAATTAATTTATTGTGTGGCCCCCCATGAACGGAATTCCACAAAACTTGGCGTGCATACAGAGGGTGTCATAATGATCCTACACTTCCAATTTCGTGCAGTTTTGACTATGTTAGGTCACAGATACCTTCAATTACACCACCTCATTTTTTTTTTTTTGTGTTTAACTAGGTGGCGCTATACATGAAATGAGTGGTTATGGAATGGGTTGACATGGCCCCTTGAGATCAACATACAAAAAAAAATGGTCCTCCTAAACCCTACGGTTTTCGAGATATTCACAGAAAACTGTGTCTGCCCTACCCTCCTTTCGGGGGGTCCAATTCAGCGGGGGCTACAGATCAAAACGAAAAACGATGGTTCCATGCTATCCATGTGGGGTTACATGTCCACCAAGTTTCGTGTACCCCAGTCTTTCAGTGTCCCGGGAATCATTGACGGAAATTTGGGCATGCGAAAAAAAAAAAAAAAAAAAAAAAAAAAAAAAAAAAATCTGACTAATGCGCGGCGGTCATAATTATTACACCAAGAACACCAACACGAAATTTAAAATTACTGAAAACAAAATGAACTGAAACCGATCATCAGTTGGAGCAAAAACTCCTACTGTAGGCTACTATGCAGACGCTATACTGTCCCACGACCACGCTCGTGCCACACTCGCCTACTGCTTGTGCCACTGTCCTGTTTGGAACAGTGATAGTGGCACAGGACTGGGCTGGCAAGGGACACAACAGCTACGCACCAGTAACAACAACAATAACTTATAATAGTCTAGGTTTTGCTCCTACTGCTTCCCCTGAAATACATAACTGAAATCCCCTCTTTCATAAGTCGTGGACACTAGCCTACTTCATATCATGTTCAGCCCACGGTTCAGTTCATAACGCCATAAAACTCGCCATCTAGCAAGCTAATCTATATCAGGTTTCAATACAATAATCACATTAATTTCCTCGATTTTTCACCTGAAGAGCGTTAATCACAAACCCATTGATAAACAGCACATCTGAATATAGAGTTACCATGCTGTATGAAATGTATTTTATCAAGATAAAGTTCGTGTTCCCCCTCATAGCATGTCTAACGTTAACACTATGTGAATGAGCTGACTAGCTAACGTAAGCTAGTAAGCTAACGCAATCAGGTTTGAAAAATATAGCATTATAAACATAATAAAAACCTGTTGACAACCAACCTATCATCTAAAGTTCCTACTAGAATAGGCTAACCAAATGTGTTTTGTCTGAAATTCATTATTGACGTAGGAACATTATCTTTAAGCTAGCCTCTCTCCACATCAAGGTTTGCAGGCTAACTTTTGGCTTTAAAATTTCGGTCAACATTTAAGCAATAAATATCAGTTAAACAAGCAGCACAAAAACCTCAAAGAACAATACCAGTATCTACTAGTGCAGTTGGTGTAGGAAATGCATATGTCAATTGAAAAAACGTTGTACCTTCGTCTACTTACCACTGACAATATCAGGCAGAAAGCAATGGAAGTGAATGGGGCTAAAGCCGTGAATGTCAAAGTTAGGAACTTTTGAGCTCTGCATAACGCCAGAGAATGTCTAAATGTATAAGGGGAGAACTGCCACTCTCGGAAAACTTCCGGTTTCTGAACTGGTTGCAGTTCCTTCTGTGGTTCCACATGAGGGCGCTCGTATGGAGCTGTACCCCTCAAAATCCACTTTTCTTGGGATATAATTTTTTTTCAAGTAATTTGAATATTGTATTCGAAAGGGGAGGCAAAGAAAATACACTTGGTGGTGTATTATATTTTTTAAAGTCACTTAATTGTTCTAAAAAGCCTTTCAAACGTGTCAATGATGTTACTCATTAGCACAATGCTAGCGTGTTATGGGCAACAACGACCCAAACTGTAAGAAATCAAAAGGACATAAGTACTCGTTCATTCAACTTTTGACCTATAACTAGGGGTGGGCGATATGGACAAAAAATAATATCTCGATATTTTTTGTGATTTTGACAATAACGATAATTAGTCAATATCCTTTAAAAAAAATTTTGTTAAATTCTGAGTTACTTTACCGCTAATTATTTATGAATAGCATCATTACAATAATAACCAATAATCTAACCTGTGACTTTTTAACCAAATCAACCAATGCATTGTCACTCTATGACACATTTCCAATTCTGCCCCCACTTGGGTGTGTGGCAATGACATGGTCTAGCCAGCTACAGTACATTAGAGAAGATGAATAGGCCTAACAGTTTCCCAAGAGAAAGTCTGAGGCTGAAGTTCCTTTCAAACCTTTACATAGGATTCACTGTAAAACTAAGCAGACCAACAGAGTACATATCAGTTATTTCCTTCTATGTTTTGTTTAAGAGCACTAGCATTCCAAGTTACAGAATAGAAACTAATGAGTTAGCTTATGGCTAATGTATATGAGAAATCCCATAGAGATGCTAACGGTTAGCATAATCGGGTAAACGTAGATATTTACAGCGAACCAGTCCATTTACAAGATAGTTACTTGAGAATAGTTATTTGTTTACAACTGAGTATTAAAATACTCAAAGGCTAATGTTTTCTCTCCATATACAGTAATACCGTGTAGGAAAAAACATGACTGTCTCATCAATGCTACTTGAACAGATACTTGACAAAAGTAGCCGCATAAAATCCCAAGTAGGCTACTCTTGCTGCACAAAATAAACATTAGGCGTGCGTAGGACAACGTTGTGACCCACTAGTGATCACGTGACACTTGCTCTGCTGCAGCCAGGGGCTTCTCCCGCATACACCTCCTGGGAATATATGAGTCTTCAATGCGTGATTTCGAGTGTTTTTTCCCCATAAGTAATTTAAATACTCGATAATGTCAAATTGCACATTGTTAAAACAACAATCACGATATTATCGCAGACGATATATATCGCCCACCCCTACCTATAACCCATGTTGAAGTTATACAAACTATAATCCAATCTGAGATTTGTCAACGACAATCAGGTGAAAGAGACAAATTTAGCCGTCTAGCTCCATTGACTCCCATTCATTCTGCACTCATGGCGATCGCCCCCAGTGGAAATCTGGTGGAACTGCAACCAAAATTCGGTACAATGGGACTTAATACAGAGTGGCCAGGCTCTCCGTAGACGGGCTCTGATAACGCCGAAGTAGCCTGGAAAAAGCTCCGCCATTGTTTCCTATGGAAGTCTATGGGAGTGTCGCCACTCTGTTTTTATATTTCAATTCAATTCAATTTATTGTGCTTATATAGCGCCAAAACATTACACATGTATCATGCCGCTTTACAGAATGTAGGCAATCAGAGAAAAAGAAAAGAGGGAGAAAAGAAAAGAAGAAAGAAAGAAGGAAGGAAGGAAGGCCCATGGGTCAGGGGCAAGGAAAAACTCCCTAGAATTGGAGATACATATAGGAAGAAACCTTGAGCAGATCCACGACTCAAGGGCCTGACCCATCTGCCTAGGGTCAATACGGATAGTAAGGTCTATAACAATGACAAATGCATATGACAGTCAGATGTGGAGAGAAGGACATGGTGTTTAAAGCACCTGAGGTGAAGGTGAAGGTTCTACCGCTCTGATCTGGGCTAAAGAGGAGAGAAGTATCCAACCTTTCCAACTTGTTTTAGTGCTCAGTTTGAAACCCAATAACTACAGGGAGGAACATTCATGCCTACAGCATGGGCATCTTGCAAAGCACAATCAATTCTGAATGATGTATACAGGTATTGAGCAACATATACTGCCATCTAGGCAATGTCTTTTCCAAAGACCTTGAATATTTCAGGAAAACAATTCCAAAATGAATTCTGTCCATTTAAACAGTATTCCTCCATAGAGTTAAAATGGCCTGTCTGTAGTCCATTTTTTGTCAAATTAGGTGCATGATGGCCCCAGCTGTGGCGCAACTGGCTGGGCACCTGCACCATACGCTGGCGACCCGATTCGATTCCCGCCCCGTGGTCCTTTCCGGATCCCACCCCAACTCTCTCTCCCATTCGCTTTGTCACTCTCCACTGTCCTATTACTAAAGGCATAAAAAGCCCCAAAAAAATATACTGGACTTTTTCGGATTATTTTCCGGACTATAAGTCACACTTTTTTTCATAGTTTGGCTGGTCCTGCGACTTATAGTCAGGTGCGACTTATATATGAAAAAATATATAATTGAACATGTTTTTAAATGTTAATTTATATTAACTGACATGAACCCTACGTGAAACATTAGGTCTACAGCCGCGAGAGAGCGCTCTTAAATGCATAAGTCCTGTGCACTTTCAGTCAGAGATTAGTGCTTGCACTAACACACGTGCATACCTAAATCGTCAAATTATGGCAGGGATTCTATTTATAGCCGGGCCTCAGATTTGGACAAATAAAACCCAGTATAATTTTGTTTCAATTTAACTCATAAAAGAGCTCTTCTTCATATTTTATATTGTTGGTTGGTATTGTTGCCAATGAAAAGTCATTGTCCTACACCATGAGTCTCCAACACGTTGCTCTCATTGCTCTTAAGCTAGTCGCATGCCGCCCCTCTGAGCTAGAGGCTGAAGCAGTAACCTACATTTAAACACAATTGTTGCTGCCAGGCATCAGCCTATGAATTTTATAAAAAAGTAAATCATGCATAATTTAAAAAATAACTACATTTAGGCTATCTTAGACCTCTTTGGCTAGGTTTCCCTTGCAGCACAACACACAATTTAATGAATGAAAGCGTGGATACCTTATCTCGCAATAAGTGGATGGCAATCGAAATCCCGACACTATGAAACTTAATAGTAAGCCATTAAATACCCCACAGATTTCAGTGGTCATCAGTCCCGATATTTAGCAATATAATCAACAGTACAAACGTAGCCTAAATGAAATCTCAAATTGAACATCTGCTTTTGATAGCCATGCTCCAAACGAAAAGTAGGCCTATGTCTCACAATAAAACGCAAGAAATAAAGGACTATATAGCTGACTCAATACAAGCCATGGCCAAATAAAGGTGCTGTGCTTTGCGCAGCCTAAATTTGAGTATTTACGAGTCTCCTAAACATTCCTCACCCGTTATCTAGACATGCATGAAAACATTTGAAAACAAAACGCACTGCCATGTAATATTTGATCGCTGTTTTGCTACTAATTATCTTTCACGTAATGAATATGCACAGAAAGTGAAGTAGGCCTAATGTGCGCTCCCTGTGTGTAGCTGTCTGTTCACGTCCGCAATCGAATGTCAAATAGAGAAGTCATCCATGTTCTCTCGCGTTATAGCCTAGGTGTCATGCTTCTGTGTTTGCAAAATTCCTGACGGTTCCTGATCGCTAAATGTTTGTTTTCCTTCCCTGTCGATAGCGGTTGATGTTGAAGCACCTATAATTTGACTTCAGCGGTGACAAATCCTGCTGAGAGAGAGAGAGCAACGAAAGAGAGGCACCCCCAAAGTGGTCATGCGCGACGCGTGTGTGTGTCTCTGCATGGGGTTCAATTGAAGTCAGAGTTGGTCCGTCAATAGTCCCGCATTCAGGCCGCTCCATTATTATATTAATGTCAGACAGGGTACAGGGTAAAATGTGTGGGAATCTCTCGCATTATGATGGCTAGATTTGCGGGACTTTTATTATTATGGTCAATACTAAGTAATAATTTATTCGGCAATACCCCGCAATTCAGCTGGAATTTAGACCCTTTTAAATGAGCATCTTTTTTTCTCTCACTCTCTAGGAGGTGGCCAGCCAAGCAATTGTTCTGCTGCATGCCAGCCTGTGCCAATATATCGTAGGGGAGAGTGCGGTTAGATGTCACATGGGTAAGTTGTCACACATGTCATATCTCAGCCACTAGATGGCGCTGGTCAAAACCATTAGTACAGAAATGTTCGGAATTAGTGTGAGAATAAATCTAAGTTGGAATTTCAGAGCAGAGCAGCATAACTTTGAGGTGAGATAACTTTAACTGTTTTTCATTTGTAAAAATAAATTTTAAGACATGCATGGTTTTTCTTCTGACTCATTACACAATGGGGTATCAAGAACATAATTAGTACCATTTAAAAGTATAAAGACAGGGCTACAATTTAGTAAGCTTTGCTCTTAGCTAGGCTAAAATATTTGGTTGCTAGCAGTGAAAAGAACTAGCAATGTCATTTGGGGTTAGTTGTCACATTCCTGGAGGGGTTAGTTGTCACGCGTGACAACTTACCCCATTCTTGGCACATGCATGCATGCGATGATATAGCTGGTCCTTTTGTTCTTTTTAGATAAGAAAATGGGAAGAACTTATGTCAGGAAGACAACTAGTGGACAAACAGCACCAGATGTTATGCTCAGGGCAGTCAGGGAGGTCAGGAACAACAACAAATCCATCAGGAGCACAGGAGAGAAGTTTGGCATTAATTACCGCACACTGGCAAGATATTGCCAAAAGATAAGTCCAGTGGAGATAGAGGGAGAATGTGTTTGCCTGTCCCTGCCAGTAGGGTACCTCAAACCCAGAATTGTTTTCAGTGAAGAGCAGGAGAGGCAGCTGGAAAAATATATTCTGACGGCAGCAGATATTTATTTTGGCCTCTCTCCGGTTGAAGTGAGGAAATTGGCATTCACATATGCAGTGGCCAATAATGTGCCTTTTCGGCAGAGTTGGGTTGAGAAGGAGATGGCTGGCGCCGACTGGTTCTCTGGATTTCTAGAGCGGCATCCGTCTCTCTCAATCAGAACGCCAGATGTTGGCACGTTTTTTGATAATCTGGAGGAAGTGATGAGAAGGCACAAATTTCAGCCACAGTCCATATGGAATATGGATGAGACGGGCATCACAACGGCCAAATAGGGTGGTAGCCAGGAGAGGATATAAACAAGTGGGGTCATTGACCTCTGCCGACAGGGGAACCCTTGTTACCCTTACCTGTGCGGTCTCCGCAACAGGCACCACTATACCTCCCTATTTCATATTCCCCCGAGTCCATTTCCATGACCATTTCCTGATAGGTGCCCCCACAGGAAGCATAGGAGGGGCAAATCCATCTGGCTGGATGAAAGAAGACCACTTTGTCCACTTTCTGAGCCATTTCATCAATCATACAAGGTGCAGCAAGGAAAGGCCATGCCTCCTGCTCCTGGACAACCACAGTTCACATATATCAGTGGATGGGCTGAATGTAGCCAAGGACAATGGAATCGTGATGTTGTCTCCCCCCCCATTGCTCCCACCGCCTGCATCCGCTTGATGTCTCTGTTTATGGCCCCATGAAGACGTATGTCAACAAAGCCTCATCTGCCTGGATGATGAATAACCCGGGAAAGACTATGACTATTTATGATGTCCCGAAAATAGTGTCGGTGGCCTTCCCTCAAGCTGCTGACATAATGAATATCCAGTCAGGTTTCAGTGCAAGTGGGATCTATCCTTTCAACAGGGATACATTCCCACCCACCGCATTTGCTCCTGCCTCTGTGACTGACAGACCTCTTGACCCCCTTCCTGCCTCTGTGACTGACAGACCTCTTGACCCCCTTCCTGCCTCAGTGACTGACAGACCTCTTGACCCCCTTCCTGCCTCTGTGACTGTCAGACCTCTTGACCCCCTTCCTGCCTCTGTGACTGACAGACCTCTTGACCCCCTTCCTGCCTCTGTGACTGACCCAAGTCTAAATGCCCCGCTTATGAGGTAGAGATAAAGATGGAGAACATGGAAGTCAGCACAATCCTGTCAGACCCTGTGGTACCAAGCACAAGTAGCACTCGTGTGTCTCCAGAACAGCTGAGGCCTTTCCCAAAGGCCCCACCCAGAAAGACCATCAGAAAAAGCAGGGCCTTGAAAAGTTGCATACTGACCAACACTCCAGTTAAGGAGAGAATAGAGGCAGAAAAGAGAGCAACAAAGCAGAAAATGAAAAAGTCCTTGTTTTCTGTGGTCAAAAAGAAGAAATCATCTAAAAAGAGAAGAAATGATTCCTCCTCGGACGAAGAGGATTGTTTTTGTCTGGTTTGTGTAGAGCCGTTTTCAAATAGTCGGCCAAAAGAAACATGGCTACAATGCGTGATATGTAAGGGGTGGGCCCACAAGGACTGTACACCTGGTTTGGCAGTTTACGTGTGTCAGAACTGTGATTCTGATCCGGACAGTGATGGAATTTAATCGTCTTTAAGCTGTCTATGGTTGATAAAAACTGTTAACTTCTGTTATGGCCATATATAGGTCATATAGGTTCAAGTTCATTGCAAACAGACAGACACATACCACTTTATTCTTCGTGTTCTGCTTCAGTATTTTAACTATTAGACTATGTACGTTCATGCACGCACACACGCACACACACACACACACGCACACACACACACACAAACAGTCAGACACACACACAAAACACACACACAGACTTTTGTTCATTCATATTATTGATTTTGGAAGTTTTTTCATCCTATCACCCTGGTGTTTTTATCAAAATTGTAAAATGAATGTAAATTAATGAATTTTTTGTATATATTTATATAAATGAATGACAATGAATGAAGATAACATGTTTCCTTTTCATATCAAGTTCAAATTAAACTTTTTACATAATTTTTAAGAATATCTCAATTTGTGATTTTATTCCATTGGAATAACATAGGGACAGGGGTGAAAGTAAGCCGGTACTGGCCGGTACGGAGTACCACTAAAATATTTGGAGAGGGTACTGTGCGAAAAAAAAAAAAAAAAACTATACTGTCTCTGAAAAATATTGCACTTTCAGCATGACAACACAACTGCTAACGTCAAATTACCAGAAGCAACACGTTTCCCCCAAAATATATTTCATATACATCGTTCTGAACTGTATCTAAATTGTGTCTAAACCTCCCTTGCAGCTGGACAGACAACGAGCAAGCTATAGCGCGCGTACAGTAGCCTAATTGCGCCAACGTGCACTGGTATCCAAAGTGTTTTAGCAGACGGACGTTTCTTGGAAAGTCTCGAAATAAATTAAAAAACATACAGGCTAAAGAAAAATATGTTGATGTTTCAATAGCCTATTCTGGTTTTATGTGTGCAGTGTTTCGCTGGAGAGACAAAGAGACAGACAGCGTGTGTACGGTTTAACCAGATCTTGCGCAGCAATAATGAAAGTGTTTTAGCGGACAGAAGTATTGTAGCGACCGGCTGTCAATCAGGGAGTGCCCGCGCTATGCATAACCCCGGGCATGCTCATGGTTGGCAGCCTGGCGAGAGGGGGGCGGGACCCCCGGAGAATATAGGCTACTGTTCGAGAAAGTTCTGCCTCTTTCGGTTCTGGGCCTGACACGGCCCGCTGTGTTATATGCTGCATTGTGTGCTTTGTGACAATAAACCAGTTCATGATAGTGAAACGCTACAGTATGTTGCAGTCTCCCCAAATAAAAGGCATGACTCAAAGAAACGTGTTTCATGATATACAGTAGCCTATATAAAAAAAACGATTGGAAGTGGGAGCGAGCAGAGTAACTAGGCTAAAATAAATAAATAAATGTTGAAATTAAGTGTTTGCAATTTATTCATAATCAAAAACAGATACAGGTGGGTTAAAGATATCTAGTGATACTAGAGTGATAAGAAGTCCTAGTGAATGCTTGATAAGTAGACTATAATACAGTAAATAAACAAAAAATAAATAATAAATAATTAGGCTAAGTGAAATTTTTCGGCACGCTTTATGCCACAAGATTATAACTATATCATAGTACCACCAAGAAATAAAAACTACTTTCACCCCTGCATAGGGACAACTAACCCCATAGCGTGTGACAACTTACCCCGTGATGGGGATAGTTGTCACATTTGCACAAGGTGCATTTGACAGCCCACATTCTTCTAACTGACTGGATTCAAGCAGATCAAGGTCCCTCTATTTGTCCCTGACACATGAGGCTTCCTTTGTGTCCTGAAAGGGAATTTGTGCAGGACACGGTTTTTGTGGAAATTAATTTTAAGTAAAAAGTGTGACATCTAACACCGCTCTCCCCTACAAAATGATTGATTGCATTCTCCACATTTTTAGCTAAATTTTCATGTACCACATCAGCATTTGAGTTCAGTGTTTTTTTTGTAAATCGCTTTACAATTAGCATCGGGCCTTGTCAGCAGCCTTCGGCTTGCCTTTTGCCACTATTCACTCCTTCGTCTTCATTAACATTCCCTGTAGAATTCTCAATATTTTTGGCCTCAATGTGTACAGTTATAGTCTGTTCTTAGTCTTGGATTTTGTGAAATACATTTCTAAATATCACCTGCTTGCTGCAGCTTTGATCTGCACGTCCATTTAAACCCGCATCTTTTTCTCTCTCGAGCATTTAATCTGCTGCCAGCTTGTATCTCCACGTCGTCTAAAATGCTTGATTGCATTGCATTCTCCACATTTTTAGCTACATTTTCATGTAACACATCAGCATTTTTGTTCTTTGAATCTTTTGTAAATTGCTTTACAAATACCGTCAGGCCTATAGGCCTATTGCCATGGCTTGCCTCAGCTTCGGTCACGTCCTTTTAAAACCGTCTTTTTCTCTAATCTGCTGCCAGCTTGTGACTCCACATCACCCAAAATGCTTGATTGCATTGTATTCTCCACATTTTTAGCTAAATTTTCATGTATCATATCAGCATTTCTGTTCAGTGAATCTTTTGTAAATTGCTTTACAATTACTGTCGGGCCTATAGGCCTATCGTTTCGGTCACGTCTAAAACTGCATCTTTTTCTCTCTCATGAGCATTTAATCTGCTGCCAGCTTGTGACTCCACATCGCCCAAAATGCTTGATTTCATTGTATTCTCCACATTTTAGATTTTGGTGCACCTCATGGCATTTTCTTTCAGTGAATCTTTTGCTTTGCAATTACCTTCCTGCCCTCCTCTTGGCTGCCTTCACTCCTTCATCTTAATTAATCTTTTTGGCCTCAATAATCCAGTTACATAGTCTCTGCTTTTGGTTTTGGATTTTGTGAAATACATTTCTAAATAAATGCGACTTATAGTCCGGTGCGACTTATATATGTTTTTTTTTTGCTCATGACATTTTTTTGACTGATGCGACTTATACTCAGGAGCGACTTATAGTCCGGAAAATACGGTACTTTAAAAAAAATTAGGTGCATGATGGTATGAAAACCATGACTAAGAATACCCCATACGGTTGAGAAACTGAAGTCCTTTCGGAGTAATGGGACAACATGTCATTCTCAAAACTCTAGCAACTGGTCTCCTCAGTTACTAACCATTTACAGAATTTTGTTATATGAAAGGGTGAAGCAGCACAGTGGTAAACATTCCCTGTCCCAACTTTTTTTGAAACATGTTGCTGGCATCAAATTCAAAATGAACATATATTTTCCATGACATTTTTCATTTTCATTTGGTATGTTGTCTATGTCCTTTTTGCTGCCAAATATGGGTTTATAAGACTTGTATATTATCACATTCTGTTTTTATTTGCATTTTACACAATGCACTAGTTTTTTTTATTATTATTTAAATTACACACAAAGTACACAGTGACAACAATTAACATACACATAGACATAGACATGACAAAGTTCACCTGTTCACAGAGCTACCTAAGCTTAACTAGCTGTATTGAGCAGCAACACGCTCACAATCATTACAAGGAGCAGACATAGTTTTAACAACATCCATCGGCTGAGGAATCAGCGTTGCAAATACTGCAAAAAGGGGGACCATGAGTCTTCATAAGATGTCATGTTGTTTTTCAAAGATGCAGTAAGTTTTTCTAGATTTTAATGATTAGTTAAAAGATTGAGCCATTGATTTATAGAGATTTTTATTCTCTTATTGACATCTAAGTTAGACAAGTCACCAAGGAGTACAATAATGGGGCATAAGGGGATGTCATAGTTCAGTATTTCAGATAGTATCTTGATCACTTCTGTCCAAAAGGAGTTGATGCATATACAGTCCCAGAGAGCATAGAAATAATCATCAATAGAATCTGGACAGTGTAGACATTTATTATTTTGACTAAAGCCCATCTGGTAGAGTTGCTTCGTAGTTATATGGGCTCTATGTAGGACTTTATATTGGATCAGCTGAACTTTAGAATTACAAGACATAGAGAATGTGTTGGTACATATTTTTTGCCAGTTCAGGTCTCTAGGTAGATTCTTTATGTCCTTGGACCATTTATGTATGGGGATTGACACAGCTTCTTCGTTAGATGTTAACAAGTTGTACATTTGTGAAAGTTTTTTCTTTGGCTTTATGTAGCACAGTTTGTCGTATAAAAGAGAATTGAGGTTGTTGAAGCTCTTGATGTTTACATATTTCTTAACCACTTCCCGTAACTGTATATATTCGAAAAAGCACTGATTTGGGATATTGAATTTCTCTTGAATCTGCTTAAAGGACATAAAGAACCCATTATTAAATAAATGCCCCAATTCTGTTACCCCTTCCCTCTTCCATTTTGGCATTAAAAGGGGTTTATTGTTCACAAGAAACATGTGGTTGTTCCACAGTGGGGTGTGTGTGGAAACTGAGAAGTTAGACTTGAGGATTTCATTTGTCTGCATAGTCTGTCTGCCTCTTCACCCCCTCCATGTTTGGATACTGTCTGTCCACTAGCCACTTTTACCACTTTATGCCTCACTGTTTGCGTGCTATATTAGCACATTAGCACATATGCATAACCCCCCCCCCCCCCTCCATGCCACAGCCGAACTGTGGCCACACTTATACATTTTCTTTTAATAGTTAAATATATAGATATATAGACTTTACTTTACTTTATTTCTGCACTGTTGCACTGTTGGACTTACTCATTTGCACTATCACCATGACCACTATCACCATTGCACTACCACCATCACACTCATTCACACAACACAGAGCACCTTAGAGCACCTTACCATTCCTTACTATGCACAGAGAATCACAGGCTCAGTCCCTGCCTCAGTCATTGCAAGCGCCTTTGATTGATCAATCACCACTATGTGGATACTGTTTTTAGAATTGATTTAGAGATTTAAGTGCTAGTTAGTATAATTTGTATTTTAGTATATTTAGCATATTATTTATCTTCTACTGTCCTTATTGCTTAGTTGTGTTTTTATATTATATACTTTAATTACTCTTTCTGCTGTTAAAGAATGTGTTTGTGTTGTCTGTATGCTGCTGAGACCTTGAATTTCCCCTGGGGATCAATAAAGTATCTATCTATCTATCTATCTATCTATCTATCTATCTATCTATTTATCTTGTCTTCCACCATGCTTGTAATGATGTATTGATTGTACAACTACCGTAACCTATATATTTTTTAATGGTTTTATCCATAAATAGAAGGTTCTGCAGTCTTGGCCCTTAACATTATAGTTAACATATTTTCTATATCTAACCAGGGAGGATTGTCAAACTTAATCCAATGGCAAACATGTAGGATCTGATGTGATAAAAAATAATAATGAAAGTTTGGGGCTGTGTTTTGGCCTCTGAAGCGAGCTTGGACTGATTCGTGCTTTACCCCCTTTCCAGTAAAATCTGGTGATGGCACTATTAAGAGAGGAGAACCATACAGAGGGAGGAATAACAGGGATCATGGAAAAAAGATAGTTTACTCTCGGAAGGATATTCATTTTGACGATAATGGCAACTTATTCCACCTTTCAAGGCTATCTTTGATGTCCTGCAGGAGGGGGTTATAATTAATCTTGAATAGATCATTCAGGTTAGAAGGTACTTGGATGCCGAGGTACTTAATTACTTTGGAAGGTTCTTTAAAAGGGAGATTCCACTCCTCAGCCTTCCAAACCATGTCTGCTGCGTCTGGTACCGACAATAGTTCAGATTTTGATCAATTGATAGAATATCCTGACACATTGCCATAGTCTTTTATCAGCTTGTGGATCAGTGGGAGTGATAACGAGGGGTTGGTAATATATAGTAATATATCGTCTGCATAAAGACTTATTTTGTGGTGATAGGACTCTGATCTTATTCCTGATATCTTTCCACATGGTCTAATGCCAGCTGCTAGGGGTTCCATAAATAAAGTAAAAAGCATTGGGGATAGGGGGCATCCTTGCCGGCTGCCCCTTTGTAACTGGAATGGTTTGGAGATTACTCCATTGGTTATTACTGAGGCCTGTGGCGAGTTATAGAGTGTTTCTATCCAATTGATAAAATAAAGGGGGAAACCAAATTCTTTTAATGTTGCAAAAAGGAAGGACCATTCTACTCTGTCGAACGCCTTTTCAGCGTCGAGGGTGGCTATGATGAATGACGAGTTGGATTTAGTGAGGCTACTCCTGTGGGCATTCATTAGAGTAAACATTCTTCGGGTGTTATCTGAAGATCGCCTTCCTTTAATGAAGCCTGTTTGGTCTAAATGTATTAAAGATGTGATACTGACTCCGTTCTAGTTGCTATCACTTTGCTTATGATTTTAATATCTACATTAATCAATGATATAGGGCGATAATTGGAGCATTGGCTATGGTCTATGCGGCTTTGGAATCATTGTGATATATGCCGTGTTCATATGATGGGGTATAGTACCCTTTTGTTGTATTTCAGCTACCATTTTAATAAAGAGTGGGGAAATCAAAGGCCTACTCCTACAAATTAGGCCTACTCATTAAAATCAACAGAGAGCCCACTACCTGTATATTGTAACCCAAAACTTAAAGACAAGTCAAGATAGGCTACACAGTGCCGCTGCTGGCCATTTTGGTGCCCTAACTGATGAAATACAGTATTAACCTAAGTATTTCATCATATGGTCAACTATAAAGATGCAATCTGCCTGTTCCCAGGGATGGGTAGTATTGCTGAAACATGTAATATGTATTTCAAATACGAAAATAGTATTTTGTCGTTTGTATATTAATGGGTTGAAGGAATTGGCTCTGTATTTTGTATCAAAATACTTTGTTGGTGTGTATTTTTGTATTTTAAAAATACAGCAAAATACGATATGTGAAAAACACTAAAAAAAGTAGATACTACACACAGGTGTAATGAATAATTGGTAATTAGGCAACAATGGTTTATGTTTATCGCAATCAGCTAATGTGAGAACAGCTGTGTTCCACAACACTCACAGCTTTTCAGTGACGGTTATTGCTGAAGCATCAGCTCTGGTCTGAAGTATAAGTAAGTATAAGTATAAGTATACTCTTTTGTCCCGTGAGGGAAATTTGATTTCATTTATCATTGCATTTATCCCAATCCGTGAATTAGTGAAACACACTCAGCACACAGTGAACACAAAGTGAGGTGAATCACACACTAATCCCGGCGCAGTGAGCTGCCTGTAACAGCAGCGCTCGGGGAGCAGTGAGGGGTTAGGTGCCTTGCTCAAGGGCACTTCAGCCGTGCCTACTGGTCGGGGTTCGAACCGGCAACCCTCCGGTTACAAGTCTGAAGTGCTAACCAGTAGGCCACGGCTGCCCTGAAGCACTGGTGTGAAGTCGTATGCAAGTAAAGATGAGCAAGTTTACCTGTGCAAGTTCACATAAGGACACCGACAAAGGCAACAATGTCCTATTTTCTCCATGCCAATCTTTAACAGAAAAAATGTCAGATATCTCAATGAACCACAATGACATCAATTGATGTTAAGGTGTTGAGTGTGTTTGAATTCCCTTCCTTGTAGCATCCTTATCTGCATTCCACAGTGGGGAGAAGTTCACCTTGTTTAATTAAATAACAATTCTATTTCCTTGTTAGCTACATACTTGAGGTTGGGGATATTAAGGCATGTCAAGTTTCTCACATAGCCTACTGGAACTTCAAGATACATACCTTATGATTTTCTTATTATGACGCCCAGGCAAGCCGGGGGTCATATAGGTTTAGTCAGATTTTTTTTTTTTTTTTTTTCACTGAATGCCCAAAAAATTCCGTCACATGGATCATGGCGTTTTGATCTGTAGCCCCCCTGCTGGACTGGACCCCGGAAAGGAGGGTAGGGCAGACACAGTTTTCTGTGAATATCTCAAAACCGGGAGGGTTTAGGAGGACCATTTTTTTGTATGTTGATCTCAAGGGGCCATGTCAACCCATTCCATAACCACTCATTTCATGTATAGCCACCTAGTTAAACACAAAAAAGTAAAAATGAGGTGTTGTAATTGAAGGTATCTGTGACCTAACATAGTCAAACTGCAACGAAATTGGAAGTGTAGGATCATTATGACACCCTCTGTATGCACGCCAAGTTTTGTGGAATTCCGTTCATGGGGGGCCACACAATAAATTAATTTATGTTACTATACACCAACTGGCCTGTAGGTGGCCGGAGACAGTTTTCTGTGAATATCTCGAGAACCGTAGGGCCTAGGAGGTCCACCTTTTTTATGTATGTTGGTCTTAAGGGGCATGTCAACCCATCCCATTACCACTTATTTCATGTATAGCGCCACCTAGTTAAAATTAAAAAAGCAAAAAATGAGGTGTTTTCATCACAATATCTCTGGCTGACAAGGTCAAAACTGCACAAAATTAAAAGTGTAGGATCATTATGACACCTCCGAATGCATGCCAAGTTTTGTGTACTTTCGTTCATGGGGCCTTACAATAAAAATAATTTATGTGTACATTTAGTGACGATACACCAACAAGGATTCCCGGACACTGAAAGACCGGGGTACACAAAACTTGGTGGGCATGTACCCCCCACATGGATAGCATGGAACCGTCATTCTTCGCTTTGATCTGTAGCCCCCCGCTGGACTGGACCCCGAAAGGAGGTAGGGGCAGACACAGTTCTCTGTGAATATCTTGAGAACTGTAGGGCCTAGGATGACCAATTTTTTCCAGATGTTTGCCTCCAGGGGTCATGTTAACCCATTCCATGTGCACACATGTGCATAAACAGATACACACGCACACACATACATTTACAGTAATTATAATGCATGACACATACTCACACAGTAGACATATGTATGCGATGCATGCACATGCACAAACACACATACGCAGGCAAACACACAAACAAGCACATACACACACACACACACACACACACATAAACATAAATTTGTACACGCACACACATGCACACAATTCAAGATTTTTTTCCATCATCTACTCCCCTGAATTTTTGGTCATTGATACCCGGGACACCGAAACCACTGGGGTACATGAAATTTGGTGGGTATGTAGCCCCAACTAGACTTTTACGGAAAAATGTCATTTCGCCCCCACCACCAATTTTAAAAAAATTAGGTTATGTGTACATTTAGTGACTGTACACTCATTGGCCTGTAAATGGCGGTGCACACATATACACATGCACACAACAGGCACCCACATACTATCGGTATTAGAACGGCCCCGATACATAATTACAAATTCAGTAGGATTAAAAGAAAGCCAAAATAAATATTCATCATCATCATCATGGCTGCATTTTCAGTATGGGTGAAGTAGTCGTTTGTCCACTAGATGGCGATCGTTGCAGTGAGGCGTAATTTTGTTGGAAGTTAAAAGTGGGTTGAAAAAAAACAATGGACGCTTCATACAAGGACTGTAATTTAACGCAGCGAACATCTAATAAGGATAGGACGATGTTCACATGAAGTGTAATTCCCATTTCTTCTTGAAGCGAAATAAATCTGAGGATGTTTATCGGACATGCTTGGTTTTACCGCAGGTAATGCGTTAATCTTGTAATATCAATAAGGACCTAGGTAATGTTACCGTTAAGCGTTGGTTGAGTGATGGAGGCATTTGATTTATTGCATTTGTAGAAAACTATAAATGCGGTTATACCAAGCAAATGTATAGCAGCACTGTTTGTATCTTTCGACTGTCATTTATTGCACGTGCTACAAAAAATCATTCTGTGCAATGGAAGATTTACCAACGTTACACCCGGTCTGATACAGTTTTGCCTATACATGCGTGAGACTGAGACGCCTGTTTATTTTGTTTTAAGTGCGTGCAGGGTGTGAGAGGGGAATCATGTACTTTGATTACAGCTTGGTAGTTGTAGTCTGTGAAATTAAAAAAGAACGTGTGTGTGAAGTATCCAAACAATGACACCTTCATTTCATTATGGCTGCTTTAGCAACACACCTTAAGCTACTGTGTAGTGGGTCCCATTTAGAAGTGGCTACTTCATTCACAGCTTTTCCTTGATTCATGGAGCTGCGTGAATGTTATTACAACTTTTCGCCACGATATGACAGTTTAAGTCCCGCTTGATACTGTAAGCATGTAAGCCATTGGTTTCAAAGGAGATTTTATTTGTGTCGCCAGCATAGCCTATTGACAATTTATGTTGTAAATAGGCCTACCTTATAATCCTACCTGTAGCTTAGGGAAGCTAACAGCTTTCTATTAGGATCTAGTTTGTTAGTTACCGTTTTGTCATAACTCCCTGATGCATTTTTGCATTTAGAATAGCCAGAGCGTGTATATCTCAATCGGAAAATTAAACAATATCGGTGCCTATGGACTAGGCTGGGTGAACCCAGCCTGATCTGCCCGCTATTTATTTTTTTGATTTCTTAAAAGATTGAGCTTGGTCTGATGAAAGCCAGACTAGCCATGGACCTCAGTTAAACAATGCAAGGGAACATGAATCAGCCTATATTTGCACTAACAATAACGGACAAAGTTTCTTCAACTTTGGCCCGTTAAAATGTGTATGAACAGTCTAGCGACGCATTTCATCAAGGCCCATTTGGACATGTCAGTTATTTGCACCACTGGTTAGATGTAAAACAGCATTTCGTTTCAGACTAGGCTACTGTTACTTAATTTGTGCATTAACAATAACGTTTCAGACTACTGTTACTTAATTTGTGCATTGACAATAAAGTATTACATGAACTAAAGATGACTAAAATCTTATGTAGAAGAAGAAACATTCACAAAAAAATCCATCCATCCAAAAAAAAAAATGACCTTTGTTTTTGATAGCTGTTGAAAACGGCATGGAACTGACAGAGATGTTTTTGTTTAAAAATACATAAAAAATAAATAAATAACATTATGCTGATACCTTTTGCTTTTCCCAAATACAATGTAGCCTACAGGTGTGACAAGTGACCTTTCATCAATCCAGTTGCAATGGATGAACTGTGATGAACTGCCTTACTTGGGATTGTTTAGAGATTTTAAAGGTTTTATAACAATGCTACATCTTCTTTGGCTATTCTACAATCTATTCACCTTTTCAGCACCAGTAGGCTACTTTCTGTGCAGCCAGTCACACACACTCAGGCATGCCAAACAAGCATACACAAAAGTTTCAAGAGTGGGGGATGGAGTAAAATATGGAGACAAACTGAAGTGTGATTTATTTTCGCGGAACGGATGTACAGGACTGAGCGGCGGTCATATTTTGTACCGCTATGCGGTACATCTAGTTCAGTTCTGCACTGGACTTGTATTACAAAATTCGGCACAGATACACAATTATGATTTTGGCCTATTGATTATGTGGTTAATTAAGTAAGTATATATACTCTTTTGGTCCCGAAAATTTAATCTCTGCATTTATCCCAATCTGTGAATTAGTGAAACACACTCAGCACACAGTGAACACACAGTGAGGTGAAGCACACACTAATCCCGGGGCAGTAAGCTGCCTGCAACAACAGCGGTGCTCGGGGAGCAGTGAGGGGTTAGGTGCCTTGCTCAAGGGCACTTTAGTCGTGCCTACTGGTCGGGGTTCGAACCGGCAATCCTCCGGTTACAAGTCCGAAGCGCTAACCAGTAGGACACGGCTGCCCAATTAAAAGCTCTGTCAGTCGTTTTGGATAAGCATCAGCTAGATGACTAAATCTAAATTCTTGAATTATTTTTAATTCTAATCACACTACATGAACTTGCATACGGTATACTATTTGGTATGACAGGGGCCAAATTGTATTGGTTTTTACCATATAGTTTTAATAGGCTAAATGTTTGGGATAAAAAAAGTTTTTGCAATGCTTCCATACTTCCTTAAAAAAAGTATTTTGAATATTTTCTAAATACACAAATACAGTATTTTATTTTGATACATTAAAAATGAGGGTAGGCCTATTAGGTATTTTATTTTGAAATACATTCTGATGTATTTTTGTCCATCCCTGCCTGTTCCCAGCATTAGCACAAACACTTTGCGATGGTTAGCTTATCACCTGTGACGATATAAGCTAGGCCTAAGTGACTGAACTATCTGGGTGCGTTTAGAGATGCCTGATGAAATCAGACGTTGTTGAATAGGCATAATTTATCCTGGTGCCACACACCTTGCATGTAGCTGTTCGCTTATTTGCTCTGTGCACGAAGTTATTGTAACCGAAAGTAATGATAAAAGGCACAACTCCGGGAGGACGATCTTGTCGCCATGGTCTTTTATATATATATCTGTGAGTGTGCACATTATGGCAAAGGGGCCATGCCGCTCGTTAAACGTTTTCCAAAGTATACTGTATGTAGCAATAAAATAAAATAGAAATACATGAATACATTTAGATAAAAAAAAAGCAATAATTGCATGAAATACAGCTTGTTCAGGAGTCTCGAAGCTCGAGTCCGAGTCAAGTGAGTCTTTTGAGTGGAGTCGCAAGTCAAATCTGAAGTCATTGTTTTTGCGACCTCATTGTTTTAGGCTAGTGAAAAATAGTTTTCGCAAGTGCAAGGATATGTGGATTCAATTCATCATGTTTGCTATGTCATTAGATAAAATAAATGTCAAACAACAAGTCAAAGAAAAGCTTTATGGGATGAGATCATGGTAGAAATATCTGGTGTCTCGCAATGTTCATTTCTATGGAAATGCACCTAGTTTATCTTTTATTTCTTTGCATCGTGCAGACTACATTCACAAATACACTGCAAGATTGGCAGCCCAGTGACTTCTATTCTGTGCTTTAGCCTACGCGACTGTCCGTGCGGCACACCCATATTCAATATGACTCCTAACTTTGGTTGAAAGATTACAGAAGCTAGGTTTAGCTGTGACAATATCCTGGGTATTCCTAACAGCTAATGTTATTTTACACAGTAAAAACCGAATTTTGCCAGTTATTATGGCTAGTTTGCCTACTTAGACTCTGCATAATGAAAAAGCTTTTAAATGTCCCCTTTCTTCTTCTTGTGTGGCATAGCTGATCTACAAACCACAAAAAGGGGCAAACATGTACATGCTGAAGGGCAAAAGGAATATCAAAATGTTTTACTTTGGCCTTTTATGGGGTATGTATTGGCAGACAGCCCTGGTAACTTACCGTTGTCTTTGACGTGCTCGCTTGACTGCCAGTGCAAAGTAGCCTGTGCATAGACACTCTCCATGCGTGTAGTGTGCGTGTCAGATAACCGTCCCCCTCCCCCTCGGTTTTTCAGCCAATCAAATGACGTTTCTTGTACTGTCGTGCTGGCTGTCGGAATAGACCTCTCCAGAATAAGACACACTTCTGCCATCTAGTTTCCACTGGATTTTTTTGATTGTCGGTGCCGTTTAAGTAGTATACTGTAGACTATACTACTTAAACGGCACCGAAAATAAAAAAAATCCAGTGGAAACTAGATGGCAGAAGTGTGTAGGCCAATCTGCCCAGCAGCTTTTTCTACTTTGTCAACTACAGAGTTTGACAGGTACGATCTTTCAAAACGCCATGTTATTTCCCATAGACATTTGACGACCGAAGGTTGGATGGATACGGAAGTTAGGAGGCGGGACTTATTCTGGAGAGGTCTATGATCAGCAGCACAAATAAGGGTGGGGACAATTTTGTCATCTTAAAATTTTGATTAGGACTAGTCCTTAGCGTCCCACCCTAAATCTACGCCCAAACTCACAGGACCATGATCTGAGATGATAATACTATGAATAGTTGAGTCTATAGCCTAATATTGCATGCGCAAGAGTTATTAACCAAAAAATAATCTAGTCGGGAGAAACTATTATGAACAGTTGAATAGTAAGTGTATTCTTTAGAGGCATGGTTTTTCAGTCTCCACACATCAATCAATCCATTATCTAGCATGTATTGCTTAAGTGTTGAAGAATAGTGATTCGTTTTCTGTCTGGGAGTTGATGAAGAGCGATCCATTTGTGGATCCAGTATGGTATTAAAGTCCCCCCTAAAATAATAAAAGAATCTGAAAAGTTGGAGAGTGCAGCAAATAAGAAATGATAAAAGGCAGGGTCATCTGTGTTGGGACCATATATATTAGCTAATGTTATGTTGTTATTCCCAATGGTCCGTTCACAATTATATAACGCCCCTCTGAGTCAATCAATTAAGAACTAAATGAAAAAGAGATTTTTTTTGGCAATTAAGATAGAAACCCCTCGCTTTTTAGAGTTAAAGGTAGAATGGTATGTCCAGGCGCGTAGCAAGCGTGGGGGATGTGGGTGTTATAACGTACACACTTTTGCTGGAACACGATTCTATCCCCCACACTTTCTGTCAGATTAAAATGAAAGTAAAATATGGAAATAAACGCTCCTTTAAAGAGTTGGAACCGTATCTACCATAACGCACACACAGACTGACACAAATAGGTCTGTTGATTTGATTGAACGGTCATCCAGCCAATCACATCAAGTTAGCCAGTGAAAAACCAGCGCCGCTCTGATCAAATTCAAAGTGTGCGTCTTTCAAGGCTGTGCTGCTGCTTGGGTCTGCATTATAACGTCTGCACTCTGCATTGAGCAGATTTCAGGTAGAATTGAAATGATAATTGTTACCGCATTATGCTAATTTAGTAATCCAAAATTCACTGTCTGACTGACAGTTTTTGTCACAATGTAGAAATGCAGGGAGTTAAAGTGAAAGCGGTACTGTTCTCAGAGCATTATGCTTTCTCTGTCTATGATCTGCAGCTTTTCTTAAACTATGGGCCTCCTCAACAATTAACCTACTGGTCCACGTAGCCGCGAAATTAAGTTATGCCCGGTGCTTCACACGTCTGATCATTTGCAGCAAGATTGAATGGTATGGAACCGGACTGAAAAAAAAAACTAGGCTGAAAGTTTCCCCAATCAGAAATACTTATTAATTTGGTGTCATCAACTATATAGACATAGCCCAGTCAGCACATACACGTCTCCAAGACGCTTGGAAAAGATCTGAACAGCTTAATTACATCGCGTTCCATTTAGAACATCTTATTTGATCTGATTAAACATCTGCGGCATTTCACTGTCAATGTGTGTCGTAGTGCTACATCTACTCGAGATCTTACTGTAATGATCGCGTTCCATTTAGAACATCTTATTTTGATCTTACAAACGGCGGCGTCAAGACACATTTGAGTTCTACATCTGAGAACTGAGGGGCCGTTTATACGAGAACGATTGCGAAGGAAGACGACAAAATATTTTTTATCATAAGTGCCTTTCGTTTACACGGCGACCCCGCCATCGGGGCTTGAAGACGCAAAAATCTGAAGACTCCTTCCAGAGTGTAGAGTTTTGAAGACGACCCGGGTTGCGTCTCAGTCTAAACGGCTAAACCAAAGATTGTTAAGGCGGAGCAAGATATTTCATCAGGAGCCACTTCCGGGAACCCGGATCGCACGAGGGGGGGTCAAAATCCCGCTTTATGCAGAGCAGAGGCAGCGACTGCTCCATTGAAGTCTATGGGCATAGCTCAGAATTTCACCACATATGCTAAGGTCTTGGTTCTATAGAGTTAGGAATGTGAATTTCGTGCACGTTTTCATGATCCTCAAACTCTTCTGAAAATTTCAGGTACATTTTTAGCACTTTTGAACATTCCAGTCCGGAGAAAATCGACCTTATATCAGGTGTGCGCCGGTTAATTATGCCTTTGCTGTTGGCCGGTTGCAATGTACGCTCATCAATACGTCATCGACACGCCTCTTTATGCAGACAGGATTCGATCCCCATTTCGCGCCCATAGACATGAACTACGACGAAGTATCTTGCTCTGACTTACCAATCTTTGGCTAAACCAGAGAATGTCTAATAAGGGGAGAACCTTCACTCTCGGAACTCTTCCGGTGTGGTACTGCATCTAGGGGGCGCTCGCGGGCGAGTCCAGAATGAATGGAGGTCTATGGAGCTGTACCCCTCGGAATCCACTGTTCTCGGGATATATTTTTTTTTCAAGTAATTTGAATATTGTATTCGAAAGGGGAGACAAAGACAATACACTTGGTTGAGTATTATATTTTTTAAAGTCACTTAATTGTTCTAAAAAGCCTTTCAAACGTGTCAATGACGTCATTCATTAGCATGATCATAGCATAGCATAGCATAGCATCAATGCTAGCGTGTCATGGGCAACAACGACCCAACCTGTAAGAAAACGAAAGGACACGACTCCCGGATTATTTCACTTTTGATTGATAATCCATATCCATTTTGCGAAAAATGAAATAAAATCTGAGGGTTTCAGTTGTTAAATAGGTGAAAACAATAAATGTAGCCATGTAGCTCCATAGGACCCCATGTATTTTGGACTCGCCCGTGATCGCCATCTAGGTGAACTCTGGTGAACTGCAGCCAAATTCGGTTTGTATGGGATTAATAGAGAGTGGGGAGGCTCTCCGTAGACGGGCTCTGGCTAAACCAAAGATCCTTGATTACCTCTCTGGCTAAACTGTCAAATTAGAATGTCTGCGCGTGACATACCGGGGTTCTATCACACCACCACCCAGCGGTCTGGAATGCATATCCAATCGAATATCACATACTCTTGCGTCTTCATATAAACAAAGATTTCCCCCTGAGAATGCTTGTCTAACCGCGAATAAAAAAATGAATACGAGACGCCACTTCTGCGTCTTCTCTTTTCATCGTCACCGTATAAACGTAGCCTAAGATTTCCAGCATGTATAACTCAAATACGCTTATGAGCGCTCATGCAATGTGTGCGTCCCTGCAGCAAGTTAAACTGGAGGTGACGTGGACTAGAAACAACAATAGTTTAACAACGTAGCTTCCTGTAACTATCAATGGAAAAAGCATATAACTGCTAATCATAATCTTTAAATTGTCATTAATTAAGCTGGCTATATGCAACACAATTTATTTATATTTCCTTTGCATATGTTTGGGTAGACTTCAAACGTTTTTGAATTTGAGCTTACAGTTCTGTCACTATTTTGTGTCCTTTACATTTAGTAGGTATTAGTGATACCTCGAAATTAGGCTGCTGTCTGTAAGACAATTTATTGTAGCCTGCTAACCCATATGCATAAAACATAATTTCTGAAATGATTTCTTGATTTATAACATGAGATATGTCTCCATGTAGGGTAGTGTCAAATAGTGAAGTGATAGCAGGTAGATCATGTAGGCCTACATGTCACATGAGCCACACATACAGTATGAGGGGCGCTGTTTCTTCTGTCCCTCTCAAACTGCATTAAAATGGTGTGGAGCAATCAGAATTTCAAAACTTTTTAGGGGGAGAAACTCCCGGACACCAATATAGCACCCCTCTCAGAAAATACGTCCCTGTAGGGAGTTATTTATAATTTGAACAAATTGTTTCATTTTCCTATCCCACAACCCCCACACTTTTAAAAAGCTTGATACGCCTCTGGGTATGTCTGTCCTATCCATGGTACTTTAGATGATTGAATTTTTTTGTTCTTTTTGCTGGGGAGCTGAATCCTCTTACGTTCCAAGGCGTCATCTTTACTGGGACTACCATGAGTCAGTTATGGGACCTGTAGGACCCTACATTGTATCTTCCCACAAGAGCGTACTGTGCTGCTACTTTAAAGCTTAAGTCTTCATGAGAAAGCAAGCAAACACTTAGACATACAGACAAATATACATTCTTACAGAACATACAACCTATACCCACAAAAAACAAAAAACACACCCTGAACAAAATGACATGTATAACAACATGCAGAGCACATGCTGCAGTGGCGATTCTAGACATTTTTAACTAAGGTGGCACTAGTGAGGCACTGGGCCTTTTCACACAGAGATCCCGCTAAATTTGCGGGAAGGAGACGTCTTTTTGTGTCTGAAAGCGAGGTGAAAATTTGCCGGCCTGCTGATCTGTTCACATGATGCGGCATTTTGGGGAGCCAGAAGGCAGGATCAGCTATAGTAAACTAGAAATGCAATTCCAAAGAATTACCAGTGAATGAAAATGCAAAAGTTGCATTTTAATAAAAGTTACTAACTTAGCTAGCTAACTTAGCTAATGTTTTCTAGCAGTTTTGCTAAATATGCTAGCAATGCTAGCATGCTAACTATCATGCTAACTATGCTAACCATGTGACTTAGCTAACCTAGCTAATCATTTTTAGTAGTTATGCCAAAGTCCTTTTAGGCAAGTCCCTCCACTCGGCGGCCATATAGCAACGCTTTTTGGGCACTCATCGGGCATCCTCTTCAGCAGAAATCTTGGCGTCGCCAAGGCTTCCGCGACACCAATCTTGTTCGGGCGAAGTTCACAACACATGATTGGCAAGATGTCTTCACAACACACCATATGATTGGCTCAATGTATTCACATCACACCACATGATTGGCTCAATGTATTTACATGTCAACGTTTTGCCGAGGAAGGGGTGGGATATGTGTAACGGGTTACAAACTAACCCCATGCATTTCTATGGAGGATTTTTTGAGTGCTGTGTCTCCTCATTAGAGCTAGAGCTAACTAGCATGCTAACTATGCTAACCTAGCTAATCATTTTTAGTTGTTATGCTAACTATGCTAACCATGTGACTTAGCTAACCTATCTAATCATTTTTAGCAGTTTTGCTTAAAATGTTAAAAATGTTAGCAATGCTAACATGCTAACTATGCTAACCATGCTAACTAGCTACAGTGGGTAGGATAATAATAACTAGAAATGCAATTCCAAGGAATTACCAGTGCATGAAAATGCTTAAGTTGTGATGTAAAATATCATGTATAGTTAAAACAGATAATACAGAGATGGTTACTACGGTGATGCTAGGATAGACATGGCGGTTGCATAGCTTAATAAAAGTTGATAGTTTAAAAGTAGACTGTTTAAAAGCTGAATGTAGATAGTTTAAAAGTTGTTGATAGACAGTAGATAGTTTAAAAGTTGTTGATAGACAGCTAGTTTAATAGATAGTTTAATGATAGTTTTAAAGTAGACCGTTTAAAAGTTGAAGGTAAATAGTTTAAAAGTTGTTGACAGACTGGAAGTTTAATAGATAAAGTTTTCTAGCAGTTTAATGAATGTTGATATTCAAATAGTTTAATGGCTGTGTATAGGTAGATATTTGACGATAACTGAAAGTTGGAATGGCTCTGATGTTTGTTAGCAGTTATGCTAAGATTTGCAACTATTCTAACCATGTTACTTAGCTAATGTTTTATAGCAGTGCTAGCAATGCTAACATGCTAACCATGCTACTTAGCTAACGTTTTCTAGCAGTTTTGATAAACATGCTAACTATGTTAGCAATGCTAACTATGCTAACCATGCTACTTAGCTAACTTAACTAATGTTTTCTAGCAGTTTTGTTAAACATGCTAACTATGTTAGCAATGCTAACATGCTAACTATGTTAACCATGTGACTTAGCTAACCTATCTTATCATTTTTAGTAGTTGTGCTAACTAGCATGCTTAACAATGGTAACATGCTAACTATGTTAATTATGTGACTTAGCTAACCTAGCTAATCATTTTTAGTAATTATGCTATTTATGTTAACTAGCATGCTAACTATGCTAACCATGTGACTTAGCTAACCTAGCTAATCATTTTTAGCAGTTATGCTAACAATGCTAACTATGCTAACCATGTTACTTAGCTAATCATTTTTAGCAGTTTTGCTAAAAATGCTAACTAACATGCTAACTATGCTAACCATGCTAACTAGCTACAGTGGGTAGGAGTCATAGTTGATGACAAGTAACAGTTACAATGGCTGAACAGTTGAAAAGTTCAGTAGTTTAAAGGGTTAAATTGTTTAACAGTGAAATATTGTAGTGAGGACTTTTATTTTGAAACAGTTTTTTGGCAGAGGAAGCAGTTGAACAGGATGTGTAGTCTTAATAAGGCCAGTTTGTATGCTTAAAGCCTGAGACTGGCAGTTGATCCAGCTGGCCTGAACACCTGCCATAGGATTCTAATTACTTAACGGCCGTATTATGATGTCACAATCAGCAATGTTAAGTCTATGGGGATTTTTAAAAAGTTTTTCTTTAATAGTTTAAAAAGTATAAAAGTTTCAAAGTTGAAAAGACAATTCCAAGGAATTACCAGTGCATGAAAATGCTAAAGGTGTGATGTAAAATATCATGTATAGTTAAAACAGATAATACAGAGATGGTTACTACGGTGATGCTAGGATAGACATGGTGGTTGCATAGCTTAATACAAGTTGATAGTTTAAAAGTAGACTGTTTAAAAGCTGAATGTAGATAGTTTAAAAGTTGTTGATAGACAGTAGATAGTTTAAAAGTTGTTGATAGGCAGCTAGTTTAATAGATAGTTTAATGATAGTTTAATAGATAGTTTAAAAGTAGACTGTTTAAAAGTTGAAGGTAAATAGTTTAAAAGTTGTTGACAGACTGGAAGTTTAATGAATGTTGATATTCAAATAGTTTAATGGCTGTGTATAGGTAGATATTTGTGATAACTGAAAGTTGGAATGGCTCTAATGTTTGCTAGCAGTTAAGATTTTTAACTAGGCTAACCATGCTACTTAGCTAATGTTGTATAGCAGTGCTAATAATGCTAACATGCTAACCATGCTACTTAGCTAACTTAGCCAACGTTTTCTACGTACAGGGGCATGCTTTACACCTTTGTGTTCGGTAAGGTCTGCTGTTTATTCTGATATATGGTTTGTCATGTGTTGAGGTAAAGTTCGCAGAAGTATTCCACCAAGATGAATGGGTAGGGAGGCGGTAAAAAAAATATGATTAAATTAAAGTTACTTTTTTCATGAACCGTTTACCACAACAACTAACCACTAACATCGTTTAAAAGCTGAGAAAAAGCTCTTTCGTGTGATAAATGTGATGTCTGTGATAATAGGCTACTTCGCAAGTAGTTTGGGTGGGACAGAATACCTATACAGAGCAGCAGCTCTGGCCATATCGTCTCTGGCTCACATGATGTACTGCTTTAAATGCATTATCGCTTCACTACCCAACAGCAAAACAAAAAAAATAAAAAAAAAAAACCAATGTGCTTATGTCGCGATTTCCGATAGGCCCAGGCCTAGAGAAAAGACAGCTATGGTAACCTAACAATTAGGATTTGCTTTGCCTACACTGCTGTTTGGTTGTCCCAAACTTTGAGACGATCCATACTCGCATTAACTGAATCTTATCAACCCGAACTGCGATGTTCCAAACAGAGTGACAGGATGCAATGCCTAAATATAGCCGCAAGCGGCAATGGCGGGCCCGAGCACCTGCGGGCCGCAACCCGTGACATTTCAGAATCCAACAAAAAACCAACTTGGTGCATTTGTAAAATGTACATATTTTATGTGTGTGCTATTTGTTTTTGCATGTTATTTTCTGGCACATTTACTTGCTTGGCCAGGTGGGGGCGCAATGCAAGGCAGGCCCATTGTGTGTCATCATAATCATAATATATATTAACCTGAGAAATTTCAGATTATTCATTTTAAGCAAAGAACATTTCTGATACACTATTTGGCCAGATGGTGGCGCTATATTAGGCATGTGAATTACACATGTGAATATCATCACAATAATGATATCCAATATTTTATAAAGTTTCAGATCAATCACTTAAAGCATTGTCCATTTCTGGCACATTCCCTACTTGGCCAGGTGGTGGCGCTATGCCAGGCAGGCCCATTGGATGTCTAGATATCATCATAATAATATCTATTAACCTGAGAAGTTTCAGACCATTCATTCAATGCACTGTGACTATATGACACATTTCTTGTTTATATTGGGCTGGACATAGCCCGAATATTCGATCCATAGCCCTGCTGTTTAACGTCACTTAGTATAGTGCTATCTGTAGAAAAAACAATAACAACATTTGGGACAACATAGACCGAAATAATGACCCGGTAGCTAAGGCTAACCTGATGGGGCACTTTGAGTGAAACTTAAGGAAAGTGTCCTAGCTTTAGCTGGCGGGCCACTAATTCGGTCTATGTTGCACCAATTCTCATTGTTTTTCCTGCCGCCAATAGGGCTTTTAACGCAGCCAATACACCACAAACCGGACAAACATTCTGGGGTTGGTAGCACGCACTTACAATGACAAAACATTATGTGGATTTTTAAAACAAGAATGCTGAATGTTAGCAAAAGCAATAAACATCTGAAAATTGAACATTGGAAAAACATTGTGAGTGCCTAAAAACCAAGCCAGTCAAAGTCCATGAGTGGATTTTTAAAACAAGATGAATGTTACCAAAAGCAATAAACGCCTGGAAAAAACATTTAGAAAATGAGAGAGTGGCTTTGCGAGTGCCTAAAAACCAAGCCAGTCAAAGTCCATGAGCTTGCATAAAAGAGTGCAGACATTTACATTGATTGTGTGACGTTTTTTCTTTCCACTTGAAGCCTTGGAGCCGGTGTCTGGGTTGATTCCCACAAAGCACCTTCAAAAAAAGGGGCGAGGGGGAGAGAGGGGGGAAGAGTGGTGTTGAGAGGATTGGACAAGTAGATAAGATATACTAAAAGATGAATGATGGAGTGGTGAGCAGTCTCCAGATCCAGATGGTATTTACTCACATACACAGCACATGTAGGCCGCAAGCTACGGGGCCTTACTATGCTGAACATGAATTTGAATGTTAAAGGAGAATTCTGGTGTGATACTGACCTAAAGTGTGTTGAAACATGATACCGACTGTGAACGAATGTCTCATAGCTCATCTCGGCTTGTCCCCTGCACTTGTCCCCTGATTTCGGAGTGCAGGGGACAAGCCGAGATGAGCTATGAGACATACGTTCACACTTGGTATCATGTTTCAACACACTTTAGGTCAATATCACACCGGAATTCTCCTTTATCATTGAACATTTTCGGTTGCAGTACCTGTTTCAGCCCCATGAATAGATTTACATTGGAAATGCATTATAGGAACATGACAGTCCATGACATTGACATAGGGGAAGGTGTGACATCTGTCTTTGCATGTTTCATCACATGTAGAGGGCATAAGCTTTCAGAAAATGTATAGTTCGAAAGTGGTTTAATTGGTTTTTTCCCAAAACAATAGAGACCAAAATAGTCTTTCTACTTGATTTGCCTGGTGACTCTGGTGAGAAGCTTATACATTTTGGTCTCTATTATTTACATATCTATCTTGTGACTAAACATGCAAAGACAGATGTCACTCCTTCCTCTATGCCATGGACAGTGATGTTCTTCTAATGTATTAACAATGTATTAAAATAGATTGATTTTCAATGTAAATCTATTCATGGGGCTGAAACAGGAAGTTCAATCCAAAATGTTCAATGTTAACATTCAAATTCATGTTCAGCATGGTCAGACCTTCAAAAAAAAAGTTGGTTCCCTTGGGAGGTGAGGGGGTGATTGTAAGGCCCCGTAGCTCATGGCCTAATTAAAATTCTAAGAAAAGACTTTAAAACAAACACTAGGCTATCACTCAAGAAGCTGTGTCATCATATTTTTCATATTATAATACCTTTGGATGAATTCAAGGACACATGAAGCCTCCTCTTGGTATAGAGCCAAGGTATAGAAGGTTGCAAACAAAGTGGCCAGGCCTGCAGTGAAGCTTGAATGTGGAGTCATCACCACTTGTTTTTCGATGGTTAGCATCCATTTGTTGGAAACAAATTTGTTCCCTGAAATGAAACCAAGAAACCAAGAGTCTTTTTCGGACTGCAGACTACAAACAAAATTGACATCTGCCACATTAAACACCCAGCAAAGGACAAATATCATACATAATACATTTCCTCTTAAGTTTTATTATGGTCTTATGTTGCCCTTTTCAATTTTTTACCACTACCAAAAAGCTAAATTGGAACACTTACCTTGAATAACTAATCTTGGAGCATCTGGTAAAGGCAATCTCTCCACGTCTGCAGGAGTGGCTGTTTCCTGAAACAGAAGAATAGCAAAACAAAACATTACACAACTGATTATAGACAAACTAGACACATACATAGACAGATATAGTGAAATATTGTATACTTACATCAACTTGTAACAGTAGTCCATCTGGGTTCTCTTTGAAGTGTGCCATTAAGCACAGGATAACACAAGGTCCAACTACGGTAGACCCACTGGCCTCAAACATGGACAGCACCTGCTTCAATTGCTTTGGCTTAAAAAACTGGAGGATCCTCCATTTTTTCCAGGATCCCTCCATTATGTCAGGTAAGATGCTGAAAGTGACTGTAGAGGCCTTTCTGAGTGAAGAGATATGGCCAATCTTTTCTAAGCTCAGCAATTGTGTGAGGTGGACTTGCGTTGATAGACTTACGTTGCAGGTAGGATGTAACATGCATTAGCTGGTCGACACATCCTCTCTCTCCCCCCACTGGACCTTCTCTTGAAAACATCTCTTGCATTTGTTCTTTTTTTCCCTTAAGGCTGTCTTCAGTTTCCCCAGTAGGACACTCAGGCTGCCAACTGATACACCCATATTGATCTGATGGTCCTTTGGTGCTCTTGGTGGTGGATGAGCTTGGCAGTGTTTTTCCTCTCCGGCGTCTTGCTGTAACATTGTCCCTATTCAGGTGTTCAACCCTGGATTTAATCTGATTGACAAGGGAAGCATATCCACTTCCAATTTTAGTGCCATCTTTCAAGACATCGGCAAAGCTCTTGGGATACTGTCTAACTATTTTCTTAGCAACAGAAAAGCAATCAGATTTAGAAGGATTGGCTTCAATCACCCTCATTTCATCTACTACCATTTCTCTTCGGTCTCTTGGAGCTGGGCGCTTTTGTGAATGCACAGCCATTGATATGGCATGAGGCATTTTGCCCCAAGGAACTTTAAAACAGTCTGGCCAAGAGTCTATGTCGACTGTGCTGGTGCTGCTATTTGTGCTGGTTGGGCTGGATGAGAAGGATGAGGAGGATGAATCCAGTCTGCATGGACTACGTGTGGAGTCTGATTGTGAATTGTCACTTTGTAAATTTCAGCTGCCCTGGAAAGTCAGATATGCATTTTAAAAACAGACATAAATCAACTTTCACATTCATATGTACAATATGGAACCCATACAACCTCAACAAACAACTAAAAACTTCTGAGACTGCCCCTATGTCATCACTTTTCTCCCTATGCAGTGCTGTGGCAATTCCACAGAGCTCTGGGCAAAGCTGGAGTACAGTGCATTGTAACACAACAAGAGACCGTGGTGTCAAAATTAAATGAACTATGTTTTTTTTTTTTTTTTTCTTGTCACACTCAGGGGATGTAACTATACATCTTGTGGCCTAGCTGAAAATAAACTTTTTACAATATTAAACAAGATATGAGTGATTTCCTAATATAAGAACAAAGCAAAGTACAATACCATCAGTGCTCCATTTGTTTAGCAGTTTTCGCGATTCTATAGGTCAAAGATATTCTGACAGATCCTCCTCCTTCACATATTTCAAATCCGACTTGCGGTCCACGCCAATGCTGTTAAGTCTGGTCAGCAGCAAAGACAGGGTATCCTCTGCTAATGTAGGTAATACCTGCAGGATTGCCTCCTTTATTTCTTGAGTCATGGCTCTATAAAGAAGGGAAAGAGTGGTGAAGGATGAGCACTGACATATCATTCACTTTATAGACTGGCAAGGGATAATAATCAAGCAGTTCTTCATATCTAAGACAAACAAAGTGGGAGCCCTGTTCTAAGTCATGCACTGAATATACACCCAAATTAACTTCCAGATTTGCCTGATATTTCTTTACAACAAAGTAAACTTCAGACTGAGTGTGAATCAGAATTAGTTTGATTTCCCCAACAAGCAATACATCCTCTTCCTTTCCAATGATCACATGGAGTCCCTTTCTGTACTTAGTGCCTTTGAAGGTGACATCATTCGTAGCACAAGTGTTATTGGGAGAAAAATTGAATTGAGATACTGCAGTTACAATTTCTGAGTTGTAATCATTCGAATGAAATTCATCTCCTTTGTCATTGCGAATCAAAAAAGGAAAGATGTTGCCTGCACTCAAGTAGGCTTGCAGAAGCTGATGCCTTTCTGCTAAGGTGGAACACAAATTCTTGAAATTATGCAATTTTCGAGCACAC